>NC_139514.1:6990926-7170926 GCF_947247035.1 Vipera ursinii
GACCTTTGCTCATTTCGCCGGGACTTGAAAACCTGGTTCTTCAAACTGTTTTGGCCCAGACTGAGGGGTTTTAATTTAATTAATTTAATTGGGTTTTAGTTTAATTTCAGGGACTGTAATTTAATCAATAGTTTTAATTGATTTTAATTTTGTATACTATGTATTTTAATTTTCCCTGTAAACCGCCCTGAGTCCTACGGGAATAGGGCGGTATATAAATTTAAATAATAAATAAATAAACAAACAAACAAACAAACAAATAAATAAATAAATAAATTTCAGAAGGCAGGCACTCAGTCTCCTGGATCAAATGAGAAGGTTTGATGGATGGAATCTGCAGTCCATCCACCTCACTTGATTACACTGTACAGGCAGGAAGAATAGGTGGTAAACCTCAGATACCCAGCACCTTGAATTGCACCCTAGAGCCAACTGGTAACCAGTGTGGTTCGTGAAGCAACTGGGTTACATGAGCACAGTATGGCCTAGTGCAGGGATAGGCAACCTTGGCTCTTTTATGGACTTCAACTCCCAGAATTCCTGAACCAACTGGCTCAGGAATTCTGGGAATTGAAGTCCACGAGTCATAAAAGAGCCAAGGTTGCCTACCCCTGGCCTAGTGGTTAAGACACTAGGCTATAACCAGAAATTGTGAGTTCTATCACCCCTTAGGTCTGAAAGCCAGCTGGGTGACGTTGCACCGATCACCAGGAGATGGTGAGTTCTAGTGCCGCCTTAGGCATGAAAGCCAGCTGGGTGACTTTGCACCAATCACCAGGAGATGGTGAGTTCTAGTGCCGCCTTAGGCATGAAAGCCAGCTGGGTGACGTTGCACCAATCACCAGGAGACGGAGAGTTCTAGTCTTGCCTTAGACATGAAAGCTGACTGGGTGACCTTTGGCCAGTCACCCTCTCTCAGGGCAACCCACTTCACAGGGTTGTTGTGCGGAAAATAAGAGGAGGAAGGTCTGTTGGATATGCTCACCGCCTTGAGTTTTTGTAAAACAAAAATAATAATAATGAAGGGGGACTATAAACAAACAAAGAGCCTTGGTGGAGCAGTGGGCTAATGCCTCCTTAAGTAACTCCAGCTGCCTGCAATTAGTGCAGGTTCAAGTCCCACCAGGCTCAAGGTTGACTCAGCCTTCCATCCTTCCGAGGTAGGTAAAAATGAGGACCCAGATTGTTGGGGGCAATTAAGCTGACTTTGTAAAAATGCCGCTTGGGGGTGTGTGTGAAAGCCCTAATAAGCAGGCATATACATAGAATGAAGGCTACTGCTAAGCTTGTAAGCCGCTGTGAGTCTTCGGAGAAGGGCGGGATATAAATGGAATTAAAATAAAATAAAATAAATAAAATAAATAAACCTGTAGTCAAGGGCTTCAACTTCTTGGATTTAATATTTAATGACTGCAGCCCTTAGTTTGGAAAAAGCCAGCATGGTAACAGTTTTCCTGCAAACCTCCCCCCCCCCTTTGCCAGTTTTCTGCTGCGTCAAAGGAGAAACGGCAAGGAAACCAGGAAGACACCCAAGAAAAAGAGCCCGTTTCTTGGAAAATGTGGCCCTAGAAGTTAGTTTGGGTGGCATGGAAAGCATGGCGCACCCGTCGGACTGGGGGAACTCGGCAAGAAATAATTTGGAGCGCTGGCAATTGAGAGAAACAGGTTGCCAAGTCCCAGTTGCTCGATTACTGCCAAACAGGCTGAACGGGGGGGGGGGGAGAGGTAGCTAAGCAACCATAGAAAAGATGGCAACTTACTCTCCCCCCCCCTTGACCCACTGCTGTTTGGAGGAACATTTAAATCCCATTTTTTGCCCAAAATGCTGAGAGCAGAGTCGGATCCTGTGAAGTAGGGCTGGGTTCAAAGATGGGGATAGATCTATCCTAGGAGCTAATTTGGAGAAAGATTGCAGATATTTAACACTACGCGTACTAACGGCAGCAAGACTTGTATTATTTGCCCAACATTGGAAAAATGAAAACTTGCCAGCTGAAGAAGTACTAATTAAGAAAATTCTGGAGTGTGCAGAAATGGATAGGTTGACTTTAAAGATTAAGGAGAAAGAAGACTCGGCGTGCTTTAGAACATGGGATAATTTCTTGTTTGTTAAAACACCTGAACCCAGGCATTATGCTGTTTGCTAAATGTTGAGAACGTTACTTGTCTACAACTGATGAGGTTGCCTAGTTTGTGTAAGGCAACCTCTGCGAGGAAAGAGGCAAGAGCACCAAGGACCCCACATACTGATCTACATCGCCCGCTCCCTAAATCTGACTAGAAAAAAAAAAATGTTTGCAAAAGGGGTAATCAGGGCAAGGAAATTTGCTAGCTCCCCGCCTTCTTCACCTCCTCGTCAGCTCTTAATTCTGGTTTTCTACTGATCAATGACCACCACCTTCAGATGAGATGCTCAAGCTGGGTTGCTTTTCTCTGCTCAAGCCCCCTGCCGTCCGGTCGATTGCATTAATAATATGAACAGCGGTAGTCAGCAGACACTGGGGGGGGGGCCTGGGCTCTCCAAATTGTCCTTGAGCCTCGTCTGTAAATTACTTGGTGACCCAGGATTTCGGCAGGGAGCTACTATAACTCAAGCCGCTTGGTTTATTGAACTGCCTTCTCTCGGCCTCCCACGTGTCAATCTCTCGGGAAGTGAAGAGGCTGACTTTGGTCATTTTGCAAAAGGAGAGAGGCTGGCCCCTGGTTTCAGAATCAAGGAGCATTCAAGCTGGTTGTTTTGGACAGGACTCTGCTGTTTAATGAGCAGAGCCCAGAGCTGTGAGGAATAAAAATTCAACTCCAAGGGTGTTGGAAAAGAAGTTTTATTAAAGCTTTTGCAAAAGCTGGTGGAACTCTTTGTCGGTGGCAAATCCCAGAGTCCACACTTGAATCGATTTATTTTTTTTAACCGGTCTACTATAGAGAGCGTCCTCTCGTATGGTATTGTGGTTTGGTATGCTGGCCTGACAGCCGCGGATAGGAAAGTATTACAGAGGGCGGTGAGGACAGCACAAGACATTGTGGGCTGTCCCGTGACACCACTGGATGACCTCGCCAGGGCCCGCTGCCTTGGAACAGTGAGGAAAATTCTCAGGGACGACGACTCACACCCTGGTCGGTACCTCTTTACTCTCCTACCATCGGGCAGGAGATACAGGAGTATAGCCAGCCCTACCAACAGGCTGAAGAACAGCTTCTATCCATGAGCTGTCAGGCTCCTAAACAGGAAATAACTATGTATGACTGACTTGCGAGGCCGGTGTGTTGTGCAATTAGCTCACATGGTGTAACAAGATGGTGGGTTTATTGTCACTGTGAGCTGGAGAGGGGGGGGCACGAAGGAAGGCTCGGCCAATCTCACTGTACACATGGTAGTACTTTGACAATAAAGGTTCATTCATTCATTTTGCATAGGTTTTTATACCCTGTCCCCGTCCATCACGCCACATCCTTCCAAAGTGACCCCAGTTAATAGGCCCACCCAGTCACATGCTTTCAGACAGGCTAGCAATCATTACAATTACCAATCCCTCCAATTATTAGATCAAAGAGCCCCCTTTTGTTCCTATCTTATCTTCACTCCCTTTTCTATGGCATGATTTGTAACATCCTGCTAACTAAGGGTGTAGCTTTTATCTACAAGGTGAACTGTTACCCAAACTGGATCATTGCAATTATAAAAGATGTATCTCTTCCCTTGTTTATTTATAAGAGTGCTTGCTTTTCATCTAAGAAGCTATGTGTGTATCAGAGTTCATGCTTCGGTTAAACATGGCTGCACTTTGGTTCATAGTTATACTTAAAAATACTAATTCTAGACAGTTTTTTAAAAATATAAAGAATAAACCTTATATAAATTGATAATATGTTATTTATACGCTATATGCTATTCTACAATAGTGTACACTAGTCTAAAAGTATATTTTGAGTCCTTATATATATAGTTTCTTTCTATTCCACCTTTCCTAAAAAATACTTTAGCTAAGTGCCTCTATATGCCTATTTCTTTAACAGAAATGGAAAATTACAACATGTACATTTCTTGTGTACCTCACAGAGCTTATGTTGTGAAGTTGAGAAAACTGTTAGGGCAGTCTTGCACAACAACAGCACTGGGGGGGGGAAAGTGGCATGACTATTTTTCACACTAACAACCTTTGCAACAATCCCCAGGGTCACCTGATCAAAGTTGAGGCGCTTGGCAATTGACTCATATTTATGACGGTTGCAGTGGTCCTGGGGAGTGTGTGTGTGCGTGTGTGTGTGTGTGTGTGTGTGTGTGTGATGTGATCCCCTTTTGCGACCTTCCGACAGGCAAAGTCAATGGGGAATCCAGATTCGCTTAACAACCATCTCACTAACTTAACAACTGCAGTGTTTCACTTAAGAACTGTGAATAGAAAGGTCATAAAATGGGGCAAAACTCACTTAGCGACAGAAAGTTTGGGCTCGTTTGTGCCTGGACTCCTTGTACATTCATTGGCTTATCGTATATTCAGAATGTGTTGCTTTAGATCAGGCATGTCAAACTCGCACGTCGCGTGACGTTGCACGACATATCGTGACTTTTTCCCCAGTGTGCCGGCAATGGGGTGGGCACGGTTTCGGCGTGACGCATCTGGCCTGCGGGTCAGCAGTTTGACATGTCTGCTTCAGATTAAGTAAGTTGTAACAAAGAGATACTGGAGAAAAATACATACTTGGCTAGAAAAAATGTTGGGAAAGCATGTAGATTTTAAACCCGAACTTTTTAAAAACTAGGTTATAATGCCAGAAAAGACTGATAAACAAAGTATATCCTTGATTTTACATGTGATAACAGTGGCAAGAATCATATTCGCACAATATTGGAAAAAGGAAGAAATACCAACCAGAGGAAGAAATAATTTTAAAAAAATACTAGAATGTGCGGAAATGGACAGTTTTACTATGAGGTTGAAAGAAAAAGAAGAAAGAGAATACTTTCAAACTTGGGAGTTATTTTTATCAATGGCTGGAGAAAAGAATAAAGGATTAGGAATTAAATTTGTACTGGTGAATGATAAACTCAGATGACACGTTTGTTCAATAAATACTACTGAATTTTACAGAAAAAATAATAATAAAAACTTTACAAAAAAAGTAAGTTGTAAGTCAAGGACCACATGCTAAGCTGATATATTTACTTTGGGTGATATCTGGAATAATTCTTTTTTTTTATTAAAGAGTTTTACAAAAACAAAATTTTACAATATATCCCCAAATCCCTCCCACCCCAAACCCACCCACTTCCCCCCCCCCACTTCCCAGAGCTAAATACAGGATTATAGTTACAATAATCATATTCTAAATAAAAATTATACATAATATACAATTAACCAAATTCATAATGCGCTTTAACTCTCTTTTAACATAACTACCAACAACGTACCAATAACAATATCTCACTAAAATCTACTCATAAGCTAAATGGTACTTTTTAGTCCCATATTTGTTTTGAATATAATTTATCCATCTCCTCCAAACTGAAATATATCTTTCCTGTGAATGATCCTTCAGATAAGCAGAAATCTTAGACATTTCTGCAAGATTCGAAACTTTAAACACCCATTCTTCTACAGTGGGCAAACTATCCTTCTTCCAATATTGTCCCACCAATTATTGTCCCATAATTCTTTTAAGGGTTGCCCAATTAATTCACAATTTCCCATCTGAAGATAGCGGATGGGATCATTGCATACACCCGAAATGGTGATTTTTGGAAAAAAAAAGTCCTTTTTTCCAAAAAAAGAAGCCAACTGGAGAACGATTCAGTTTTCGTCCCAGAAGGTGCTTCAGTTCTGACTCAGCTACAGTTAGTCCTCGACTTACGACCGCAACCGAGCCCAAAATTTCTGTTGCTAAGCAAGACATTTCTTAAGTGAATTTTTGCCCCGTTTCGTGACTTTTCTTGCCACAGCCGTTAAATGAATCCCTGCAGTGGTTAAGTTAGTAACACGGCTGTTAAGCGAATCTGGCTTCCCCATTGATTTGGCTAAACAGAAGTTCGCAAAAGGGGATCACCTGACCTCCGGGGACACTGCAACCGTCGTAAATATGAGTCAGTTGCAAAGTGTCTGAATTTTGATCACGGGACCCTGGGGATGCTGCAACGGTCGTGCGAAAAACGGTCCTAAGTCACTTTTTTTAAGTGCCGAACCATCACTAAATGAACTCTTGTAAGTGGAGGACTGCCGGTGTGTTTCGATGTGTGAATTTTAAAAGGTTTCCACCCCACCCCGAGTTGGGCAGAGATTTTATTCGAAAGACGCATTTCAAATCACCGCAAGCTACTGCCCACCTCTTAAGACTAAGCATTTACTCCCTAAAAGAAGGCATTGTGCAGAGAAAAGATTAAGCAGAGACATTCAGCTATTTTAACAGATTTCCTTAAGCCTTCAATCCACGCCCCCTCCACATTCAGTCAGATAATCACATTACTTTTGTCATTAAAAGGTCCCCTTCCTCTTTATGGCAGAGGCCTAGACCCCTTACACCACCCAATGGGGGTTTCACAGATTAGGAACATAAGGCAAACGGAAGGAATTGGGTGCCCCAAACGCCCCTTTTGAAGTCCTTCGCCCTTTATAAACTCTGAAGTTAGGGCTCTTTTTTAAAAAAAAAAAAAGTTTTCTTTCCCCTTCAAGTGAAAATTGGGAGACCAATCTAGAATAACTCCCGTTACGGTGTGAAAAATCGGAAAAACTTTTAATAATAATAAAAAATACAACAGAAGTCAGGACGTTTTCTTAAATACAATACTGCCCCCTTAAGTTAAAGCTATAAATAGAATTTCACGTTGCGTATCTTCAGGAAGAAGGCACAACTTTTTGGTATGTAGGTAGTTCTCAATTTATGACAGCTAATTTAGTGACCGTTTGAAGGGACAACAGGAGCGGAAAAAAAGTGACTTATCCCTGTTTTTCACATTTAATGACTGTTGTGGCATCCCTGTGGCCATGTGATCAAAACTCAGATGCTTGGCAACTGACTTGTATTTATGACAGTTGCAGTGTCCAGGGGTCACGTGATCCCATTTTGCGACCTTCTGACAAGCAAATTCAATGGGGGAAGCCAGTTTCACTGACCAAACGTGTTACTAACTTACCAGCTCCAGTGATTCCCTTAACAACTGAGGGAAGAAAAGTCATAGAATGGGGCAAAACCAATGTTTCACTTAACGACGTGGCAAAAAAAGGTCATAAAATCAGCTCTGACTCAATTCATGACCTCACGGTTGAGAGACTGAGGTTCTGGTCCCACCTGTGGTCGTAAGGCAAGGATTCCTTGCGAGTTAAGACCATTGTGTGGGATGAAAAAACATAGGGGACAGCTTTCGACTGCCATTCAGCTGTATCTGGGGTCCGGGGGTGGGGGTCCAAAATGTCAAGAAGAGACCGTACATCAGTGAAAGCCCCTCACCCTTTTTCAAGTGCTTTTCAGGCACTTGAAAAATGTTTCCGTATCTCTTCTTTCAATCTCCGATCATCATCTTTTTTCATTCCAGGTTGCCCAGTTCTCTTCACAAGATACTGTATATCGTTTCCAGGCTCCTGAGTTTCTCTGCCTGGTTTGTTTAATTAAGAAGACTGCCAAATAGATACACTGGTTTTCTACTTTTATTAACAACAGCATTTTTTTATATCTCTGGATCACAATGTCATTTTTTCATTGTACAAATCACAGTTCATCTTCTCAAGAAAAATAACTAAACAAAATAAAGATATCTACCCATCCACCCATCTACCCATCTACCCATTCATTCATCCATCCATCCACCCATCCATCCATCTACCCATCCATCCACCCATCCATCCATCCATCCATCTACCCATCTACCCATTCATTCATCCATCCATCCATCCATCTACCCATCCATCCATCTACCCATCCATCCATCTACCCATTCATTCATCCATCCATCCACCTATCTATCTACCCATCCATCCATCTACCCATCCATCCACCCATGTACCCATCCATCCATCTACCCATTCATTCATTCATCCATCCACCTATCTACCCATCCATCCATCTACCCACCCACCCACCCATCCATCTACCCATCCATCCATCCATCCATCCATCCATCTACCTATCTATCTACCCATTCATCCATCCACCCACCCACCCATCCATCCATCGTTCCATGCAATAACCTTGGATCTGTACAGCCTTATAGAAAAAGTGTGCATATCCTCCAAAATGTGGAGGACACAAATTTGTGCCACCAGTGATACCAATCACTCCTGGATTTGTTCTTGACTCAAGATTTAAATAAAACGTAAACGTAAACGTAATTTCAAACCTTTGGCCAAAATTTTAAGCAGCTAAAATTTGCAACCAATACAGCTCTCTCAAAAACCAACTATGGTTTATTGGCGATTGAACAGAAAGTTTGTCTCGGGATCATGTGATCCCCTTTTGTGACCATCTGACAAGCAAAGTCAATGAGGAAGCCAGGTTCACTTAACAACCGGGTTACTAAGTTAGCAATTGCAGAGATTTCACTTAACAACTGTGGCAAGAAAGGTTGTAAAACAGGGCAAAGTTCATGTAACAAATATTTCGCTCAACAGTAGAAATGTTGGGCTCAAATATGGCCATGCGTTGAGGACTATCTGTAGTAATTTCAACCATCACTGGTGTTAAAGCTGGTCAGAACCAAAATGTCTGACTTGCAGGGGATGATCTGCACCAGGGATCCTCAAACTTGGCAACTTTAAGACTTGTGGACTTCAACTCCCAGAATTCCTCAGCCCTGGCTGGCTGAGGAAATCTGGGAGTTGAAGTCCACAAGTCTTAAAGTTGCCAAGTTTGAAGACCCCCTGATCTACACACTCCCTATCTTCTGGCTGAGCAACTACTAGCGTGGTAGCTCAGCCCAAGTGGCCACAGGCCCGTCTTCTTGTGCACCATCCTGGTAACCAAACAACACACAAAAACAAAAGTCTTCTGCTCCAATAGTGCTTCCTGTTGACTGGATTTCAAAGTAAACAGCCCAGATCAAGAGCAGGATATGTACAAGTAGAACGCCTTCCAGCCAGTGGCAAGGGGCAAAGTAATCATTGTCTCAAGTATTTTGAGGATAAATGTTCCTTCACAAATTTGTCTATCCTTTCTTTAAAGTCAGGAGGCTATCAGCTTTCCCACGAGCTCCTTAAATTAAGACAATATGGAGTCCAGCTCCCCGTACGGAGACAGCTAAGCAAGTGGGGCAGGTAAAAGGCAAAGGGGCTTGGGGAATAGAAGCGTTCTCCTTTCCCAGTTGTGGGTCCTACACAGTGGTGGGATTCAGCCGGTTTGCATCAGTTCGGCAGCTAATTTTTTGTGGCCCAGGCCCAGAATGGACTTCCGGAAACGGCATCCATGCAGAGAACCGGTGGTTCACATATTTGAATCCCAACTCTGGTCCTACAGCTGAAGGAAGACCAGGAAGAAATCCTCTCGGCTTCCTGTAGTGAGATACCTGGATGGGATGCCACCAAGCGAAGCTGAGCCGTGGAGGACCCAGCTCGTCTCAAATAAGACACTGGATTAAAAATTGGGAGAAGGTAGAGAATGCCCAGGAAGCGAGATGAAGAAGCGACAATCCAGAAAGGAGATGGTAACCAGAAGAAAGCTCTTGCTACAAAAACAACAACAACAACAACAAAAACCCAAACCCAACTATAATCCGGTTACTTTGGGCACTTTTTAACCCCCTTTTTCTTCTGTAACCACAACTTCATGTAGTGGACTTCCAAGAGGCGAGCCTGCAGGACGGAGATGGGATCCGAAGGGTTGTTGGCACGCAGATCCA
This sequence comes from Vipera ursinii, assembly GCF_947247035.1. Lineage (NCBI taxonomy): Eukaryota > Metazoa > Chordata > Lepidosauria > Squamata > Viperidae > Vipera > Vipera ursinii. The sequence continues at coordinate 7,000,747 of NC_139514.1, forward strand.
GATGGTGAGCTCCCTCCGGGATCACGATTGCAACGAGAGTGTCGGTGATATTCTTCGTCACGCCACCCCCGAACCAAGGATCAAGTCCTCCGTTGCTGGCAGAGAATGGAGAAGACAGGCGTCAACGGCCCGCTTGAACGTTAAAAGGGGAATTGCAGGGAAACAATAGCAGCACGACAATACCATCCCAGGTCAGAGGGCAGCTTTCAGGTCAAGCATCTCGAATGATGACATCGACGCTCAAGAATCCGAAGACAGCTCCTTCTGTGGCCATCCCAGAACCCGATTTATTTTTCTCAGATCCCATCTTTTTGTTATTTTTATACCTTACTCAAGTGGGCGAGCGTGCTTAATCCTCTTCCCTTCTCCTCTTTTCCCCACAACAGCCATCCTGTGAGGTGGGCCAGGCTGGGACAGAGTGACTAAAGTCACCGGGCGGGTTTTCATGCCTAAGGCAGAACTAGAACTTAGTGTCTTCTGGTGATTGGCCTAAAGTCAACCAGCCGGCCTCCACGCCTAAGGCAGGAGTAGGAGTCACCGTCTCCTGTCAATTGGCCCAATGTCACCCAGCTGGCCTTCACGTCTAAGGCAGGACTAGAACTCACAATCTCCTGGTTTCTGGCCTGGTGCCTTCATCACTAGACCAAACTGGCTCTTTAACTCTTCCCCTCTTCCTATTTTCCCCAAAACATCCAGCCTGTGAAGTGAGCTGAAGTAGGACTAGCCCAAAATCTGGCTTTCACGCCTAAGGGGGGACTAGAACTCACACTCTCCTGGTTTCTGGCCTGGTGCCTTCATCACTAGACCAAACTGGCTCTTTAACTCTCCCCTCTTCCTATTTTCCCTACAACCAGCCTGCAAAGTGGGCTGAAAGAGTAGGACTAGCCCAAAGTCATCCATCTGGCTTTCATGCCTAAGGCAGGACTAGAACTCACACTCTCCTGGTTTCTCGGCCAGCACCTTAACGGCTACACCAAACTGTTGCATTATTACTGTATTATATTGTACTTTTGCACGTGTTCATCCGAACAGCTTCTGTAGGAACCAGCTGGGTAGGAAAGTGAGGCCTCAATATGACAAAAGGCTAAACTAGGTCGGATGTTTAAACAGGCGATGGAATGCTTCTATTTGGAGGGTTAAGTGAAGAAAAAAGGTCAAGACAGTTGTTTTTTTGGAGAGGCGCATCTAGCATCTCTTTCAGCCTTGTAATAAAAGAAAAATCTAGTCACTTTTTCATAACTTGCACCCATCGCCTTTGCAACTGAGTCCCTCCGTCTTGCTGTTAGTCGTCTTCGTTTTCTTCTTCCTTTCACCTTTCCCAACACTGTGGACTTCTCAACAGAGCTAGCTTTTTCCATAATGGGTCTACCCATATATTTATTTACTTATTTTAATCCCATTTATATCCCGCCCTTCTCTGAAGACTCAGGGCGGCTTACAATCTAAGCACAAATCAAACGTGCTTAGCAATATAGTATAGTATATAGTATAGGTAGTCCTCAACATACAACCACAATGGGGACCAGAATTTCCATTGCTAAGCAAGTTGGTTGTTAAGTGAGTAACGTCCAATTTTATGGCCTTTTTTTGTGTGTGTGCCATGATTGTTAAGTGAATCACTGCAGTTGTGCAGTGACTCACACAAATCTGAACGGCTGGGAAGGTTGCAAATGGCGATCACCACGTGATCCCAGGATGCTGCGGGCGTTGGTTGTAAGTCACTTTGTTCAGTGCCACCGCTAGGTTCGAAAAGTCGCTAAGGGAATGGCTGTATGTCGAGGACTATCACTAGTAATTTGAGCTTGGTCATTGGTGTGGGAAAACACATCCCCTTGCACCATGTCTAACATGCCTGGTGGCCCAGTGGTTAGAAAGCAGTATTGCTGCCAAACTCTGCCCATACAGTAGTTCAATCCTGATGGGACTGAAGGTTGACTCGGCCTTCCATCCTTCTGAGGTTGGTAAAATGAGGACCTGGATCCAGTATTTGAGGGGCTGCCACAAAGAAGAGGGCGTCAAACTATTCTCCAAAGCACCAGAGGGCAGGACAAGAAAGAATGGTTGGAAACTGACCAAAGAGAGAAGCAACCTGGAATTAAGGAGAAACTTCCTAGCAGTGAGGACAATTAGCCAGTGGAACAGCTTGCCACCAGAAATCGTGGGCACTCCACCACAGTCACTTGTGTGAAATGGTATAGGTTCTCCTGCTTGAACAGGGGGCTGGACTAGAAGACCTCCATGGTCCCTTCCAGCTCTAGTCTATTCTATTGTTGGGTGCAATATGCAAATAATGCTTATACATTGTAAACTGCCCAGGGAGTACTGTAAAGCACTGTGGGACAGTATGGTATATAGGTCTAAGTGGAACCGTGGTGGTGTAGTGGTTAGAATGCAATATTGCAGGCTGACTCTACCAACTGCCAGGAGTTCGATCCTGACCAGCTGAAGGTTGACTCGGCGTCCCATCCTTCCAAGATGGGTAAAATGAGGTCCCAGATTGTTGGGGGCAACTATGCTGACTCTGTAAAATTACTTAGAGAGGGCTGTAAAGCACTGTGAAGCGGTACATAAGTCTAAGGGCTATGTACAGCAGAAACTCACCTGAAAATGATGTTACTATGAGCAGTTATGTTTTTCCCACCATAAATAGTGGGAATCCAACAAGGGCGGGGTCGTACCCCCCAGGTTTTGAAACAATCTTCTGAGTAAGCATGGAAGTCCCATTTCTGTGGCTCAAACATATCATTGATACCATCTGAACACATGGGCATCACCATCTCAGTGCAGGCCTTGGAGATGAGAAAGAGAGGAAAACAGTAGAGATTAATTGTTGAAAGTTTTGGAAAAACTGATAACACCCAGGGGGAGGGCCTTTTCTGTGGGTGCGCCTGCCCTCTGGAACCAGCTGCCCGTGGAGCTCAGGACTACCCCTGACCTGCGTTCATTCCACCGAGACCTGAAGACTTGGCTCTTTGAGCTCTCTGACCCAGGCTGAGAATTTTAACTGGGTTTTATTTTCAGGGATAATTTAATCTTTTATTTGTCTTTTAACTTTGTATTTTGTATTGGTATGATTTTAAAATGCCCTGTAAACCGCCCTGAGTCCTTCGGGAAAGGGCGGTATATAAATCTAATAAATCTAATAAAATCTAAAATCTAAAAAATTCAGAGAAGAGCAACCAAGATGATCAAAGGTCTAGAGACTAAAACATACGAAGAACGGCTGCAGGACTTGGGTTTGGCTAATCTAAAGAAAAGAAGGACTAGGGGTGACATGATAGCAGTATTCCAGTATTTGAGGGGCTGCCACAAAGAGGAGGGGGGGGTCACGTTATTCACCAAAGCACCAGAGGGAAGGATGAGAAACAATGGTTGGAAACTGATCAAAGAGAGAAGCAACCTGGCATTACGGAGAAACTTCCTGACTGTGAGGACAATTAACCAGTGGAACAGCTTGCCTCCAGAAATCGTGGGCGCTCCATCACTGGAAATTTTCAAGAAGAGACTGGACAATCACCTGTCTGAGATGGTATAGGTTCCCCTGCTTAATGGGGGGGCTGGACTAGAAGACCTCCAAGGTCCCTTCCAGTTCCATTCTATATATAATTTCATAAGATCCTGGCTTGGACCTATGTCAGAAAGACAGAAGTCCATATGCAAATCCCTAAAATGTGCTTAAGATTTATTTATTATTTATTAAATTTCGATGCCGCCAGAACGGGACTAATACAGCACCTATGGGTGGCTTACAATATCATAAGTTAATAAAAGGTTAAAATCGGCTAAAAAAATTAGAATAAAAAGTTACAAATTAAAAAGGCAAAGCAACGAGCAGCCTATGAGAAGCCTCTGTACCCCATCAGCCACCCCCACAATATAGAAGGCCTCTGTTAAGACCCCAAGCCAAGTGGCAGGGCCAGGTTTTTAAGTAATAATAACAATAATAATAAAGTTGGAAGAGACATTGGAGGTCATCTAGTCCAACCCCCTGCTGAGGCAGGAAACCCTATACCATTTCAGACAAATGGCTGTCCAGTCTCTTCTTAAAAACTTCCACTGTTGGTGCATTCACCGCTTCTGGAGGCAGGTTGTTCCACTGGTTAACTGTTATGTCAGGAAATTTCTCCTTAGTTCTAGGTTGCTTCTCTCCATTGCCATTCACCCTCCCCCCACAAAATCGCCATGATTACGGGGTACACGCCCACCTGGTAAGACCAGCCCTGAAGGCCCAGACTTTTAGTAGCGGTCTGAGTAAAGTTCAGGCAGGATGTCTTCCCTGTGTAGTTGTAGTAGATGTTGACAGCCTGGAAGATATTCTGGAGCAACAATCGGTCTGGCAGTTTAGGATTTTTCAGATATTTGCAGATAACCTGGAGGAAAAACAAGCAATAGAACAGGGTTGAGTGTCCCCAAAATAGCAGAGGGGTTACACAGTCCAATTCTGAACAGGGAAGCTTATTCTTAACACATCTGCAAAGCACATGTAGTCCTCAATTTACAACCACAATTGTGCCCAACATTCCTGTTGCTAAGCGAGACGTTTGTTTAAGTGAGTTTTGCCCCGTTCTACGACCTTCCTTGCCACAGTATTAATGCCACTTTACAACGCCTTGGTCAGGCCACACTTGGAATACTGCATCCAGTTTGGGCCAAAAAAGACGTTGAGACTCTAGAAAGAGGGCAGAGAAGAGCAACAAAGATGATCAAGGGACTGGAGGATAAAACGTATGAAGAACGGTTGCTGGAATTGGGCATGTCTAGTTTAATGAAGAGAAGGACGAGGGGGGACATGATAGCAGCATTCCAGTATCTCAGGGGTTGCCCCAAAGAAGAGGGAGTCAAGCTATTCTCCAAAGCGCCCGAAGGCAGGACAAGAAGCAACGGATGGAAACTAACCAAAGAGAGAAGCAACCTAGAACTAAGGAGAAACTTCCTGACTGTTAGAACAATTAACCTGTGGAACAACCTGCCTCCAGAAGCTGTGAATGCTCCAACACTGGAAGTTTTTAAAAGAGACTGGACAGCCATTTGCCTGAAATGGTATAGGGTTTCCTGCCTGAGCAGGGGGTTGGACTAGATGACCTCCAAGGTCCTTCCAACTTTTATTGTTGTTGTTGTTGTTGTTACAGTTAAGTGAATTGCTGCAGTTGTTAAATTAGGAACGTGGGTTGTTAAGTGAATCTGGCTTTTTGCCTTGTCAGATCACAAAAGGGGTTCCCATGACCCTGACACACGCAACAGTCATAAATGTGAGTCAGTTCCCAAGCCTCTGGATTTTGATCACATGACCACGGGGATGCTGCAATGGTCGTTAAGTGTGAAAAGCGGCCGCTTTTTTCAGTGCTGTTGTGACTTCAGTCACTAAATGAAGTGCTGTAAGTCAGGGACGGAATCCTGTAAAGCAGGCATGTCAAACTCGCGACGTCACATGACGTCGCGCGGCGTATCGGAACTTTTTCCCATTGCCAAAAATGGGATGGTCGTGGTTTCTCCGTGACGGTTCGGCCCGCGGGCCAGCAGTTTGACACCCCTGCTGTAAAGGATTCAGGCTACAGAGACATACGAAAAGTCCTTGTTTTACAACCATTCGTCTAGCGGTCATTCAAAGTTACAAGATTCACTTAACAACTGTGTTACTAACTTCACAACTGCAGTGATTCCGTTAACAATCGGGGCAAGAAACATTGCAAAACTCATTTAACCAATGTCTTCTTTAACTTTGTAGCTTCTACATGGGAAGCTGGGATTTTAGTTCCCAGTGTTTCTGGACAGTGTGGGCATCCTAAATAATCAATAATTATTTATCAATCAATCAACGGGACGATCCAACTCCCAGTTACAGCGGCAATGGGGGAACCGTTGGAAGTCTTGGGACATCAGATTTAGGAAGATCATCCTGCAGAAAACTAACTGGTCACTAAGAGTTGACACGAAGTTAATGGCACATAATCAATCAATCAACCAACAAAGTTAATCAAGCGGGCAGGCTTTGCATAAAATACTACAAGTAGTCCTCAACTTACAACCAATTGTTTAGTGACGACTCGAAGTTACAACGGCACTGAAAACAGTGACATACAGTCGTGTTTCATACTTGCGACTGTTGCACTATCTCCATGTCACGCAATCAACAGGGCAACTGGCTCGCATTTATGACGGCGGCAGCGTCCCGGGGTCATGTGATCCCCTTTTGCAACCTTTCCAACAAGCAAACGCCAAAGCTGGATTCACCTAACGGCCATGTTACTAACCGAACAACCGCAGCGATTCATTGAACAACGGTGGCAAGAAAGGTCGTCAAGTGGGGGCAAAATCTCACTTAAGCAAACGTCTCATTCAGCGACAGACAGGTTGGGCTCAATTGCGGTCGTGAAGTCGAGGATCGCCTGCCTTCCTTCCCATTCTGCAGGTAACTCAGTTTGGACAGGTATCCCAGTGAGGGGAGGGAAGGGCGAATGGAGTCGCTTTAAATCACCTTTCAGGTTTGATTAAATTCAAACAGAAGGACATTTCAAAAGTCAAATTGCCGCAAGAGGGTTAGTGAGCGAGGTGGGGTTGGGGTGGGGAAAGGTCAATCACTTAATAAGATGACTTCTAGCTTTTCCTAGTTTTCGGAGTCCTTTCCCAGCGTGAAGAGCCAGCATTTCCCAAAGCTTTTCTGCTCCTGCAGATGGGCCCTAAGAAGTTTAAAAAGAGTTGCTTTAAGAGGCTGCAACTTTTACCGAGAGCTGTGGGGAGGGGGTGGGAACTAGGGACTAGAGAGCTTCCCATTTCCCCAAGGGGGACTATTCCCTCCCCTCCCTCCCACCACCACCCCCAGCCCCATGGCCGGAGAGGATTAAACCGATGTATTCAGCCAACCGAATGAATCCACCCTTCTAGTTTCTCAATAGCTCTGCGGCTCAAGTCTCAGAATAATCACATTTAGTTTGGTCGCCCGAAAACCCTTCGGTTTCTAAAGAAAGAAAAGAGAGGTGGCCGGAACAAGCTTACGCCACCCAAGGAACCTGCATACATTAAGCTTAAAACAGGATTTGAGAAACGAGAAGAATCCTCTTCTTGATTTTAGACCCCAATGGACTGGAATATTTTGTGGGGAAAAAAATACCTCAAGGGAAGCCCTACCGCCACCGCCGCTTCGTCAATAAATCAATAAACAGACAAACAAACAAACCAACCTACCTCCTGGTAAAAAGGCCGTAAGCACCGAGGACACCCACAAAGCTCAAATTATAATTGGAACCAATCTTAACAAGCCAGCATTCAGTGTGGCTTACCGTAACAAAATCTGAGAGCCTAAGACAGCGGTTTTAATTCCAGCTTTCCGCCATTTTTAAGGGGTGTGTGTGGGGGTGGGGAAGACTTCAACTCCCAGAATTCCTCAGCCGGCAAGCCGGCTGGGCTGGGGAATTCTGGGAGTTGAAATCCACTCATCTTAAAATGGCTAAAAGCTTGAGAAATGATTGAAGGAACGAGATGCGTCTGGTCTAATGAAGAGAAGGGCCAGGAGTGACAGAGTAACCGTCTTCCAATATTTGAGGGGGCCGTCGCAGAGAAGAGAGGGTCAACGTATTGTGGAGTCCTTGGTCCTCTCTGAGCTTGCTTGTTTTCTTGCAGACATTTCATTACCCTAACTAGATAACGTCATCAGTGCTAGCAAGGAGTGCGGTTTGCTATTTAATAAAGGTAAAGGTTCCCCCGCACATGCGTGCTAGTCGTTTCCAACTCTAGGGGCCGGTGCTCATCTCCATTTCAAAGCCGAAGAGCCAGCGCTTGTCCGAGGACGTCTCCGTGGTCATGTGGCTGGCATGACTAGACGCCAAAGGCGCACGGAACGCTGTTACCTTCCCACCGTAGTGGTACCTATTTTTCTACTTGCATTTTTACGTGCTTTCGAACTGCTAGGTTGGCAGAAGCTGGGACGAGTAACAGGCGCTTACTCTGTTACGCGGCACTCAGGATGCGACCCGCCAAACTGCCGACCTTCTGATCGACAAGCTCAGCGTCCTAACCCACTGAGCCACCGTCAGCCTATTCTCCAAGCACGGGACAAGAAGTCATGGCTGGAAACGTATCAGAGGTCCAGCCTAGAAACTGAGGAGAAATTTCCTGACAGGAATTAATCAGGGGAACGGCTTGCCTCCAAAAGCGGTGAATGGTCCAACACTGGAGGTTTTGAAGAAGAGACTGGACAGCCATTTGTCTGAAACGGTATAGGGTTTCCTGCCTGAGCAGGGGGTTGGACTAGATGACCTCTGAGGTTCCTTCCAACCCTATTATGCTGTGTTCTGTCTAAAATGAAATCTACCCTCCCTGTGAAGCAAAGTAGCTGACAGTTATACAAGCAAAAGGCCTTCCTAATAATGTGATAGCAAAGCCAGCAGGACATCTCTGATAAAACAGATGCGACCTGCTCAAAAAACACCTTGATGGGAAATTACGGCTCCTTACACCCTTTTGTTTGGTAGGACAATTCCACTCCTTCGTTGTTCTTCCTCTACCTCTGTGTCGGCTCCACCAGATAGACCAGAGATGTCCAGGTCATCTTCCTTAATCTGTACACTTTTTTCTTACACGGTGTGATGATGTCCCAGATACCTCTCTAAGTGACAGCTCAGGGGAATGATGAACCAGTTCCTGGTATGTCAGGAGCTGAGTTGACTGATGGCTCTGAGCAGCTGTCTGTGAGGGATTTGGCTGAAGTGCGCCTGCGGGCAGGGCAGCCCTGAGGCTCCAGGCGGGGGAAAGCATGCAGCTGCAGCCGGTCAGGGATGAGGGAGAGGAACTGCACCTGATCCAAGAACATGTAGGGCAGAGAAAAGGCAGGAGCAGAGGAGGTCAGCCAGATTACTCGTGAGGAGAAAGCCTCGCCCTTCTTGATGGGGCTGCGCCGGAGCGTGGCTATTTAGCACCAGCGGACAGATGAAGGCAATGCTGGGGGGGAAAAAACATGTTTTGTTTCCTAGCTGTGTGTTTTCTGGTCATTGTGATTCCTGCCTCACTTTGGATTGACACCGTGCCTTGACTTGGCTCTGTGCCTTGGAAACTCTGGACTTTTCTTGCCTCGCGAACTCTTGTGTTGTGGATTTCATTTTGCCTGGTGGGTTTATTTCGATTGAGAAACTTTCAAGCGCCTTGTGGATTCTTCGGGCCATTGCTCTGTGGATTGGCATTGTGACTGGACTTAATTGGGAGAGTTCTGGCTCTTTTGGTGGAGGGAATTGCTGGGGAATATTAATATTTATTTATTTATTTTTATTTTAATCCCATTTATATCCCGCCCTTCTCCGAAGACTCAGGGCGGCTTACAATTTAAGCACAAACCAATGTGCTTAGCAAAACTCACTAAACCACAGTTATGTTTGTGTGAGAGAGACAGCAGAACAACACACATGGTCTCTGATGTGTTTTGGCCTTGATACAATACAGATCATCTCCAGACAGCAGCTAAATAGTGCAATGTTACAGCTAAACAGTAACACAAGCCATTTTTCATGAATTTAGCTTGTCATTTTTCATAAATTTTCCCCATCAGGTATGATCAATTCTTGAGCTACTTTGCCACATGTTTGTCTTGCTAAGTATTATAGGTGAAATTGTTTGCCGCCATGTGGAATCAAAATACCTTGAGGAAACAACCCAATACAGGTAGTCCTTGACTTACAACCATTCACTTTGTGACCATTCAAAGTTACGACCGTTCAAAGCCACTAAAGGAATGGTTACAAGTCAAGGACTACAAGTCAGGTTCTAAAAGCTCTGCAGAAACTCAGCAAGAGAGAATGTCAAGAGTAAAATTTTCGCAGCTACGTGCCTCCTTGTTTTCATCTTGCCATTAGAGTAAGTGGGGAAGAGATGATGCTTTTGACAGGGTTAGAGAAACAAAACCTCTCCACTTCTTTGAAAGTTTGCTGAGAGAAAGCTGTCTGGAAACCTTTCAAGGACATTCTAGCAGGTGTGAAGAAGATAGCAGATGGTTCCCATAACAAAGAGAATTTGTTTGCATGACCTATGTGGACATTTGGGGGGCAGGGTTGGCTGGAAAAGTCATTGTTATATGCTATGGTAAGATGTATTGGGTTTTCAGAGTTAGTTTTCCTTCACCTATACCAGGGGTAGGTAACCTTGGCTCTTTTATGACTTGTGGGCTTCAACTCCCAGAAGTCCTGAGCCAGCATGGGGGAAACTTTGGCCCCTTCATGACTTGTGGACTTCAACTCCCAGAATTCCTGAGCCAACATGGGGGAAACTTTGGCACCTACATGACTTGTGGACTGGCATGGCTGGCTCAGGAATTCTGGGAGTTGAAGTCCACGAGTCATAAAAGAGCCAAGGTTGCCTACCCCTGATCTATACCATGCCATATATTCAATAAACCAGTAAACTTTTCAGAAATGAAAGCAATCCTGGGCGTTTATTTGGATATTCGAATCGGAGGTTGACAGGAGACATAACCTCTGAACTCCAAATCCACCAGAATATGGATAACTTTTATCCATGATGCAATCTGCTCTCCTTTTTTCCTCAGGAATTTAATTTTGGCATCTTCTGGAAAAAGCAGGATTGGGTCATAGAAAACAAAAGAGACACTTTAGGTTTAGTTACCTTAACAGGCCAGGCAGGGAGAGGTTGCAAGAAGGCCGCTTCATATGGATAGTCTACCATAGCCGAATATATCCATGTCCCTCTCAGCAATTCTTTGAAGTTGATGAGATCTGTTGTGGTTTTCAAGGGTCTACACAAATGAAATGTGTGGGAAAGCCACTGCAAGCCTTTCTCTAAAGAGAAAAAAAATATCAAGAAATTACAGTTCAATATATACAATACGGCAGTGAAAGTTGGACCATAAAAAAGGCCGAGCGCCAAAGAATTGAGCCCTTTGAACTCTGGTGCTGGAGAAGACTCCTGCAAGTCCCTTGGACTGCAAGTCGATCAAACTGGTCAGTCCTAGAGGAGATCAACCCTGACTGCTCTTTAGAAGGCCAGATCCTGAAGCTAAAACTCAAATACTTTGGCCACCTAATGAGAAGGAAGGACTCACTGGAGAAGAGCCTAATGCTGGGAAAGATTGAGGGCAATAGAAGAAGGGACGACAGAGAATGAGGTGGCTGGATGGAGTCACTGAAGCCGTAGGCGTGAGCCTAAATGGACTCCAGAAGATGGTAGAGGCCAGGAAGGCCTGGAGGAACGTTGTCCATAGGGTCGCAATGGGTCGGACACGACTTTGCAGCTAACAACAACAATATACACATCAGAGTTTCTCAATCTTGGCCATTTGAGGATGGATGGATTTCAGCATCCAGATTTCCCCAGCTTAGCAATTATTCTTTTTTAGCTCAAAGATGCTTTTTCAAAAGGCAACTGGACTTTCTTGTTTTTCTTTGAAAACGTTTCGCTTCTCCTCCAAGAAGCTTCTTCAGCTCTGACTGGATGGTGGGGGATGGAAGGATTTATACTCCTTGCAGACAGCTGGTCATTTGCATTCTTTTAGAGCAGACATGTCAAACCCGCGACGTCACGTCGCGCGACGTATCGGGACTGTTTTGCCATTGCCGGCAAGGGGCTGGGCGCGGCTTCTATGTGACACCTCTGGCCCACAGGCCGGCACTTTGACATCCCTGTTTTAGAGAGTCCTTGAGGCCACCCAGAGGTTTATACTCTTTGCAGACAGCTGGTCATTTGCATTTTTTCAGAGAGGCGTTGAGGCCACCTGGAGGTTTATCTATGTGATCAGGGTCACCTGAATGGTGCAAATGGGTGTGGGGTCTTTTTGGAACTGCAGAAAGGATTGTGTGTTGTAGACTGGAGATAGATGTTGTTGTATCCCTCCCCCTCTGTTAAGGGAGGGCTGTTCAGTTTTGACATAGATGGCCTCTTTGACCCCTTTTTCAAACCAGCCGTCCTCTCTGTTCAAAATGTGGACTTTGCTGTCTTCAAAAGAGCGGCCTTTATCTTTTAAATGCAGATGGACTGCTGAATCTCCTACCGATGGGTTTGTTCTCCTATGTTGTGCTGTGCGCTTGTGAAGTGGTTGTTTTGTTTCCCCAATGTACAGATCTGCACAAAGGCTCACTGCATTGTACCACCTATATACCACGTTGCTCAGTTTGTATCTGGGTGTTTTATCCTGTTCTGTACCAGCCTGCTACCGGCCCTGCAGAAAAGGCAGGGACAGCCCCTTTACAAGAAGGCAAGAGGCTGGAACTAAGCCTGCCAAATTTATTAACATAAAACAGAGCAAACAGAGCAAAGAGAGCAAACACGAACCATGAAACAGGAGCTATTCAAACGGTTGCCTTCAGCAAACCAGCCCTCCCACACATTCCCCTTTTAAACAGTTCAGTGCGTGGCTTCTCTCTGCCTCCTTCCGAGGTGCCCCATTGCCTTCCTCTGTTTACTCCTGATTGACTGCCTCCTGCGTCGGGCGTCCTTGAACAGGGCCAGCTGTGGGTCATCTTCATCCACGCTGTCAGGCTCACACAGCTGGGTCTACGTCGTAACCAGGTGGGAGGGGCCTGGCTGAGGGCTCTCATCAGCAAGCTCTCCAACACCCTCAGCAACCTCTCCAACACCCCCCTCCTCCTCCTTTGAATCGTCCAAACCAAATGCCGAACCCACAGGCTGACCCTGAATCACAACATATCCTTGGGGTGGACAAGCTCCTGCCTTAGTGTGTTCTTGGGTTTGAAGCGTGCACGTATGTTATATTGGCTGAGAATCTCTATACATATTCTTGGTTATGTTTCTTACCTGTCTCAGCAATACGTTTAATGGCTGCCCAGGAATTCCGGATGGTTTCCGAACAGCCGAGCCCACTTTTTCTGAAATCTTCAGTCACTATCTTATAAAAGGAACCACAAGGAGCCAAGCTGTCAAACTGCCAAATGGGGGCCGACGCAGCCAAAGCTCTGCAAGCAAAGAAACAAAATGCACAATAAAGGAAATCTAGAGCACCGTTCCTCAGGCTTGGGAGCTGGCTGTGGAATTCTGGGAGGTGAAGTCCACACATCTTAAAAGTTGTCAAGGTTGAGAAAGAATGATGTAAACCAGCATCCATGGCAACCAATCGACTGACGGCCATGCTTTGGACCAGCCAAGCAACCAGATTCCAGCTATGAGATGAGCGAAATTTTTCTCATGGGCTATTTTTCCGAAAAAAAGTAACCCCGATTTAGAATGAAACAACTCACCACGGCCACGGTACAACTTGCCACAGGACAACTCAACCATTACAAAAGTTAAATTAATGTCAATGGAACCGTGGCCAATAATAAGAAAAGAAAGAAAGTCAATCCAGAAATACAAGAGTTACAATAATTCTGATGAAAACCTGTTTACTAATAATAAAAGTAACTGAATGAAATGATTAATGCATTGTTGAAATGTTCCTCAGCCAGTTGTCTTAGACCAGGGTCTTCAAACTTGGCCCTTTTATGACTTGTGGACTTCAACTCCCAGAATTCCTCAGCCAGCGTGGGGGGAACTAAGGCCCCTTCATGACTTGTGGACTTCAACTCCCAGAATTCCTCAGCCAGCATGGAGGAACTATGGCCCCTTCATGACTTGTGGACTTCAACTCCCAGAATTCCTCAGCCAGCGTGGGGGGAACTAAGGCCCCTTCATGACTTGTGGACTTCAACTCCCAGAATTCCTCAGCCAGCATGGAGGAACTATGGCCCCTTCATGACTTGTGGACTTCAACTCCCAGAATTCCTCAGCCAGCGTGGGGGGAACTAAGGCCCCTTCATGACTTGTGGACTTCAACTCCCAGAATTCCTCAGCCAGCATCACTGGCTGAGGAATTCTAGGAGTTGAAGTCCACAAGTCATAAAAGGGCCAAGTTTGAAGACCCCTGTCTTAGACACACACGATTAGCATTGCAATTTGAGTGGCATCACTCATGTCTGAATTCTGCCACGTCTGAAGGAGAAAAGCTAAAAAAGATTCTGTGATACAAAATCCTCTCTTGGTGATGGCTTCACACTCAGTGTTAAAAAAAAAAGCAAGTTGTTTCCCTCCTAGACAAGTGCACGAGTTCAGCAAGTTATTTCAACTGCTTTTTTTTTTCTCTCCTGATTTTCATTCCTATTTCAATTTTAATTTTTGTATCCCTCTCGCCTTCTGTTTAAGGTGGTTTGTGTTAGAGAATAAAGTCCTCAGTTGCGGTAAATTCTTTTTGTTTCTTTGAAGGTAGTTCTCGACTTAGGACCACAATTGAGCCCAAAGTTCCTCTAGCTGAGCAAGACATTTGTTAAGTGAATTTGGCCCGATTTTACGACCCTTCTTGCCACCGTTGTTAAGTGAGTTACTGCAGTTGTTACGTTAGTAACACGATTGTTAAATGAATCTGGCTTCCCCCATTGACTTTGCTTGTTCAGAAGGTCGCAAAAGGGGATCACGTGACCCCGGGACACTGCGACCGTCATAAATGTGAGTCAGCTGCCAAGTGTCTGAATGTTGATCCTGTGACCATGGGGATGCTGCAATGGTCATAAGTGGGAAAAACTGTCATAAGTCACTTTCTTCAGTGCCATTGTAACTTTGGACTGTCACTAAACGCCCTGTTGTAAGTTGAGGACTACCTGCATTTATTAAACTTACATGCCACCCATCTCACTTTTAAACACACCAACTCATATACTGGATTATGCTGGACTCAAAGGAGAACTCCCACTAGAAAACTGTTACAACCCCTTGGTGGACCAGTCTCTTCCAATGTGGCCTTCTCCAAATTTATTTGTGCCGCACCTTTACAATTTTTATAAATAACTGAAGGCGGCAAATATTATTTTTTAAATTAAATTTATCTGCTGTCCATCTCGCATTGAAACAACACACATCCAACACACTTTCCTCAACAACAACAACCCTGTGAGGTGGGTTGGACTGAGAGAAAGTGATTGGCCCAAGTTCACCCAGCTGGCTTTCATGGTTATGGCGGGATTAGAACTCACAGTCTACTGATGATTGGCCCAAAGTCCCCAGCCAGCTTTCATGCCTAAAGCGGGACTATTACTCACCGTCTCCTGGTGATTGGCCCAAAGTCACTCAGCCATCTTTCATGCCTAAGGCTGGACTAGAACTCACCGTCTCCTGCTGATTGGCCCAAAGTCACCCAGCTGCCTTTCATGGCCAAGGCAGGTTCTTGAATTCATGGCCTCCTGCTTTCTAGGATTAAATCTAATCTAGTAATCAAAAATCACCAGTGGAGAAATGTGAAGCTAGCTACAGAAACTAGCTGGTCCTCTGTAGTTCCACAGGGGATGGTGCCATGTTGCTCTAGACTCACCCAATTACTAGGTGGGGATACTTCATTCGGAACCAGGCAGCGAGCATTCCTCCATAGGATCCCCCTATGGCTATCACTGGAGTATTCTGCGTTCCAGGAATCGTATTTTTCAAGTGCTGGATAAGTACTGCAAAATCAGCCAGAGCTTGCTCTGAAGTCAAGTAATTCAGATGCTTGGCATCCTGAAACAAGACCACAAAACATTTTTATAGGACCGTTAGAATATTTCTAGAGACTCTAGAAAGAGTGCAGAGAAGAGCAACAAAGAGGATCAGGGGACTGGAGGCTAAAACATTTGAGGAACAGTTGCTGGAATTGGGTATGTCTAGTTTAATGAAGAGAAGGATGGGGGGGCATGATAGCAGCCTCCCAATATCTCAGGGGCTGCCCCAAAGAAGAGGGAGTCAAGCTATTCTCCAAAGCAACTGAAGGTAGGACAAGAAGCAACTGGTGGAAATTAATCAAGGAGAGATACAAGATTAAAATATGTACAAATTAAACGGATCTTGCCCCCAAACTAGCAACAATCATTGAGTTCTCACAGGTAAACACTAAATCCCACAGGTAAACACTAAGCCAGAATTTTATAACCACACAACCAACTAACCAGGATGGCCTAGCCCTAGATCACGCCCAATGATAAACGATAAAATGTAAGAACCCACCTTAAGTAAGCCAAAATGAAACCACATTATAGCTGAGTTCAAAGTATGAGCTCAGCCTTTGACCTCTTTGAATAAGGAGTGATACTTACACTGTATGACTTATTTCCAAAAGGCAAAGACTCCCCATAATATCGGTGTTCGGCAAAAACCAGGATCGCGTCTAATTCTTCAGCCACATTCCACATGAAACCCTGGAATGTAGCAAAGATTGTGTGTGTTTTTTTAAAAAAAAATTAATAAGTCAGTAAAAAGTAACCTTGGATCTTTCAACCTTTGTACTGTAAAAATATTTTAACGGGATAGGAGATATTTTGCACCGTGTTATTTGCAAACCAGGAGATGTCCCCTTCATTGCCAGTGTAGAAGAGGATGGATCCAACGTCTTTCTTCCAGTGCTGATCTGCTAGGAGGTAACGCTGCTTGAAAGTGCGATCTTCAGCAAAACCAAAGTGATCGATCTGAAACAACATGGGGGGAAAAAAAAACCTTACAGAATACAGAACAACAGTGTTGGCAGAGACATTGGAGGTCTTCTAGTGCAGCCCGCTGCTCAAGCAGGAGCAGGCAAGAGGTAGGCAACCTTGGCTGTTTCATGACTCGTGGACTTCAACTCCCAGTATTGGCTGGCTCAGGAATTCTGGGAGTTGAAGTTCACGAGTCATAAAAGAGCCAAGGTTGCCTACCGCTGACCTATACCGTTCCAGACAATTGGCTGTTCAGTCCATTCTTGAAAACCTCCAGTGATGGAGCATCCACAACATCTGGAGGAAAGCCGTTCCACTAATGTTCTCAATGACAAGAAACCTATAAACTAAAAGATGATGAGAGCCTTGTTCACAAAAGTGTTTTCAGCAAGAAAAAGAAGAAGATTGGGCCATCTGAGAGACTTGGTTCATCCAGAGGGATTTCTGGGGGAAGGGGGAACTAGACATCAAGACAGAAGTCCCCCTAGCTGATTGGCAGAAGTGTCCAAGGGCATTGAGGAAGGGTGAGTTCGCAGAAAACTGGCAGCTAGATTAACAGAATATCAGAGTTGGAAGGGACCTTGGAGGTCTTCTAGTCCAGCCCGCTGCTCAAGCAGGAGAACCTATACCATTCCAGACAACTGCCTGTCCAATCTCTTTTTGAAAACCTCCAATGACGGAGCATCCACAACTTCTGGAAGCAAGCTGTTCCACTGATTAATTGTTCTCAATTACAAGCAATTTCTCCCTAATTCTAGATCAGATCTCTCTTTGATAAGCTTTCATCCATTACTTCGTGCTTTCAGAATAGATTGACCCACTCTTTTTTGTGACAGACCCTCAAACGCTGGAAGACTGCCATCACATTACCCCTACTCCTTCTCTTCATTAGAGTAGACATATCTAGTTCCTGCAACCGTTCTTCATATTTTTAACCCCCACTCCCCCAATCATCTTTATTGTTGTTCTCTGCACTCTTACTAGAGCTGTGACAGCTTTTTGTATTGCAGGGACCAAAACTGGATGCAATATGTGTGGCCTTACCAAGGCTTTATAAGGTGGCATTAACACTTTGCGTGACCTTGATTCTATCCCTCTGTTGATGCAACCTAGAACTGCATTCTTCCTTCTTTGACTGCAGCCCAAAAGGGGGGGGGGGGAACTATGGACCAAAGACAGCAATAGTGCTCTCTCTGCATAAATATTATTTAAAAGCATCTAGAAATTAGTGCAATGTAGAAGCTTCCAATTAACCTAGCTGTGAAGTTGGTGACATTAAAAAAAAAAAGCTTTCCAGAGATAAGCAAACACACTGGACTGGAAGAAAAAATAAATAAAAAGAGACAGCAGATGGAGCTGTTAGGTAACTTAAATCTCTTTTAGTCGAATTATTCTGACCTTATCAGAGCCAGACTTTAAACAGCGTATCAAACCGCTGTGAGCTGGTGTTTTCTTAAAATGGTGGATAATCCTGCTCGTTTTAGCCCAATCCAAGCACTTCAAACTCAGCTTATTAAACTACTAAAGACTCCCGAGACTTTGTTCAGAATGCAGCTGTGAGAATAGCTGATGATGATCATACATATTCTAATGTATCTTCCAGGACTTAAAGGGACCCCCCCCCCGACCAATATTGATGGTCTCCATATCTTCAGGACCTTTCGAAAGAGTGTCAAACTCAGGTGGGGGCAATCTTATTTCCACAGAGATGATGTTATACACGGAGGGACCCACCACAGGGAAGGGCCTTCTTCATCCAGTCAGTAAGAGAAAGGGCCCTAACATTCCCTACCGCCCCACTCTGGTGGGTCTGATAGATATGATGGTGGAAAGAGGGTCCTTCAAATCACCTTGTCCCAAAGCCATGTAAGGGTTTTAAAGGTGTCCCAAAAGTGCTTTTTTAGGAGGCCACTAGACTTTCTTGTTTTTCTTTGAAGACATTTCGTTTCTTATCCAAGAAGCTTCTTCAGGTTCTGACTGACTGGTGGGGAATGGAAAGATTTATACTCCTTGCAGACAGCTGGTCATTTGAATTTGTTTAGAGAGTTGTTGAGGCCACCTGGAGGCTTATTTACCTGTGTCCTCAGGGTCACCTGAGTAGTGCAAACGTGTGTGGAGCCTTTCTGGCTGCAAGATCCCTGTAGTTGCATTTCGTTTCTTATCCAAGAAGCTTCTTCAGGTTCTGACTGACTGGTGGGGAATGGAAAGATTTATACTCCTTGCAGACAGCTGGTCATTTGAATTTGTTTATTTTATTTTTTTTATTTTTAATTCCATTTATATCCCGCCCTTCTCCGAAGACTCAGGGCGGCTTACAAGTTTAGCAGTAGCCTTCATTCTATGTATATGCCTGCTTATTAGGGCTTTCACACACACCCCAAGCGGCTTATTACAAAGTCAGCTTAATTGCCCCCAACAATCTGGGTCCTCATTTTACCTACCTCGGAAGGATGGAAGGCTGAGTCAACCTTGAGCCTGGTGGGATGCGAACCTGCACTAATTGCAGGCAGCTGGTGTTACTTAAGGAGGCATTAGCCCACTGCTCCACCAAGGCTCTTAGAGAGTTGTTGAGGCCAACTGGAGGCTTATTTACCTGTGTCCTCAGGGTCACCGGAGTAGTGCAAACGTGTGTGGAGCCTTTCTGGCTGCAGGATCCCTGTAGTTTGCAATGTTTTGGGGAAATCAGTTTATACTCCCACACCATTCGAAGGATGTTCATGCCAAAGTGCATTGCCAAATGTCTATGGAGATTCTCAGTCATCCAAGTCATGGCTGTCCCAAAGGTGCTTTTTTCAGGAGGCAACTGGACTTTTTTTTTTTCTTTGAAGAGGTTTCGCTTCTCATCCAAGAAGCTTCTTCCGCTCTGACCAAAGTTTCCATTCCCCACTTAATCTGGTCAGAGCGGAAGAAGCTTCTTGGATGAGAAGCGAAACGTCTTCAAAGCAAAACAAGGAAGTCCAGTTGCCTCCTTTAAAAAAGCACCTTTGGGACAACCGAGAATCTCCACAGATATTCGGCTTTGAAGGTGACACCCAGAACCTTGAATTGGACCCAGAAGTAAATCAGAAACCAGTGCAGCTTGAGAAAGGTCACCTGTGTGCAAATCCACACTTGCACAAAGCCAAGCAGTCTGCTGCATTTTGAACCAATTGAAGCTTCTGGATAGTTTTCAAGGGCAGCCCCGTGTAAAGCCCATTGCAGTAGTCCAGATTTTTTTGGGGGGGGGGCGACTATGGTTTGGATGATGGTGAGCAGGCCTTGTTTTCTTTTTCCTATAACACAGTGATTGTTTTATTATGTTGGTGGCATTTAGACAGGCTATTTTAAAAGCTAAGGAAAGAGGAAAAAAGAAAAGAAAAAGGAGAAATGAAATCGCGCCAAAAAGACTTTCCCCCTTACACAATCAGGAAGCCCGCTTCTTAATATAGTCACTCGTGGCCTCTTTGATTTTTTTTCCCTCCAGATGCTCGTGAAAGAGCAACCGGTTTTTAGCAGCCCACTAACAACTCTAACAAAAATAGCCATTTCAAAAATAAAAAAGCAGAAGAGGAAAAAAGAATGAAAACTGAATTGCATATCTCTGTGGGTTATAATAATCCCAAATTAGGAAGGCAATGGCACCAGGTGGCTAAAACTGGCTTCATTAACCCTCATAGATGAAAGACATAGGTATGCAGGAGTCAGCAAAAACGGAAAGAAAATTGTCCTCTTCTACATTAGGGGGGAAAAAAACCCAAAACACAGACAATTTACTACAGGGGTCTTCAAACTTGGCCCTTTTATGACTTGTGGACTTCAACTCCCAGAATTCCTCAACCAGCGCGAGGGAACTATGACCCTTTTATGACTTGTGGACTTCAACTCCCAGAATTCCTCAGCCAGCGTGAAGGAACTATGACCCTTTTATGATTCCTCAGCCAGCGTGAGGGAACTATGACCCTTTTATGACTTGTGGACTGTAAGTCCCAGAATTCCTCAGCCAGCGTGAGGGAACTATGACCCTTTTATGACTTGTGGACTATAACTCCCAGAATTCCTCAGCCAGCGTGAGGGAACTATGACCCTTTTATGACTTATGGACTGTAACTCCCAGAATTCCTCAGCCAGCGTGAGGGAACTATGACCCTTTTATGACTTGTGGACTGTAACTCCCAGAATTCCTCAGCCAGCGTGAGGGAACTATGACCCTTTTATGACTTGTGGACTGTAACTCCCAGAATTCCTCAGCCAGCGTGAGGGAACTATGACCCTTTTATGACTTGTGGACTGTAACTCCCAGAATTCCTCAGCCAGCATGAGGGAACTATGACTCTTTTATAACTTGTGGACTTCAACTCCCAGAATTCCTCAGTCAGGCACGCTGAGAGTTGAAGTCCACAAGTCATAAAAGGGCCAAGTTTGAAGACCCGTGGTATAGGGTGTCATGCTCAAGCAGGGGGTTAGACTAGAAGACCTCCAAGGTCCCTTCCAACTTTATTGTTCTAGGTCCTATCCCAGCCTTTAGTTTCCCCTCATCCGTTTCATCAGGTTGGTTCAGAGAAGGAAAACAGTGCCTTCCTACAGAGAGAAAGCATATCCATTCACTTTTAACTCCTTTTATTCTTTGTTTTGCTATGCTACTTAGCACTTCAACTGTTTTTTCCAAAGAATCATCTCTCTCCCCGCATTTCAAAAAGCTCGGTTTTGCACTGAGAAGGAAAGGAAATTGTGTCAACTTTTCTTATGTGGCAAACCAACTCATACGTTGTTTTTTTCTGGGTTCGTACTTTTTCTGTAGTCACTTCCTGAAATGAACCTTTATTGTCAAAGTACAACTATGTGTACATTGAGATTAGCTGAGCCTCCCTTTGTGCTCCCACCCACCCCCCAACACACAGTGACAACAAACCCTCCATCTTACTACACCATGTGAACCAACTACACCACACACCGGCCTCCCAAGTCAATTCTGCATAAAATTCACAAATGTTATTTCTCCTTCAAAAGCCTAACAGCCCACGGATAAAAGCTGTTTTTCAGCCTGTTGGTGCGGCTGGCTATACTATATCTCCTACCAGATGGTAGGAGAGTAAAGAGATATTGTCCAGGGTGTGAGTCGTCCCTGAGAATTTTCCTCACTCTTCCAAGGCAGTGAGCCCTGGCGAGGTCATCCAGTGGTGTCAGGGGACAGCCCACAATGTCTTGTGCTGTCCTCACCGCCCTCTGTAATGCTTTCCTATCCGCGGCTGTCAGACCAGCATACCAAACCACAATACAGTACGAGAGGACACTCTCTATAGTAGACCGGTAAAAGAGGGTCATTAGCCGTTGTTCTACCCTGTTCTTCCATAAGACCCTGAGAAAGTGAAGCCTCTGTTGGGCCTTTCTAGCCACCTGGGTTGTATTAACTTTCCAGGCCAGATCTTCACAGAGGTAGACTCCCAGAAATTTAAAGAAGGAAACTCTCTCCACACAGTCCTCCCCGATGTAAAGTGGGGCAGGTTCCTCCTTTTTTCTCCGGAAATCTAGCACCATCTCTTTCATCTTGCCGATGTTCAGGTGCAAGTTGTTGTTACTACACCACATGGATAGTTTTTGTACCTCCGCCCTGTATGCTGTCTCATCCCCACCTGTAATGAGACCCACCACAGTTGTATCATCTGCGAACTTAATTATCGCAGTGGATGGGTCAGATGATACACAGTCATATGTGTATAAAGAGTACAGGTAGGGGCTAAGAACGCAGCCCTGTGGTGAGCCGGTGCAAAGCTTCAGGGGGGTGGACAAAGCAGACCCGACCCTCACTGTTTGTAACCGGTCCCTAAGAAAGTCTTGAATCCAATCGCAGATGGCGGGGGAGAATTTCAAGTCAGTCAGCTTCTGGATGAGAATGCTTGGCAAAATGGTGTTGAAAGCCAAGCTGTAGTCAACAAAAAGCATCCTGACGTAACCTCCAGGTTTCTCGAGATGACTTGCTACAGAGTGTAAAGCAGTAGCTATGGCATCGTCTGTCGACCTATTTCCCCTGTAGGCAAATTGATGTTTATCAAAGTCCAGTGGGAGGCATGTCCTGAGATGTTGGAGAACCAATCTTTCATGACTACAGACGTTAACGCAATAGGTCTGTAGTTGTTCAGGCACTCAACTGCGGTTTTCTTGGGGACCGGGACAATGGTAGCTGCTTTCAAGCACGATGGCACACATGCCGTTTGCAAGGAGATGTTAAAAATCCTTGTCAGGACCCCTGCTAATTGATCGGCACAATTCCTAACCACTATCCCCAGCACCCCATTGGGGCCTGCAGCTTTGCTGGGATTCACAGCCTTCAATACAGCTCTCACTCGGTGTTCACACAGGGTGAGTGGCTGAGAATAGAGAAGGCCGGCCAGCAGAGGCTACGGCAGGGGTCAGCAACCTGAAACTGTGAAAGAGCCACTCGGAACAGGTTCCCTCACAAAAGGAAAAACTGGGAGCCGCAAAAAATGTGTGCACATGCGCATACATGCGCGCATGCACAGAACAGGGTTTGACTGAAGAGTGGAACCAAGGCGAGATATGCACTTACCCTGGATATTTGAATTGATTGGTTGAACTTTTTTAGTCCCACTTTTTTTTTTTTGGACTGCACATGGCAGAGGACTGGGAGCCGCAGGAGATGGCTGAAAGAGCCGCATGCGGCTCCGGAGCCGCGGGTTGCAGACCTGTGGGCTACGGGGTCTGCTCTTTTAACCTCGTAGCGGGCGAAGAAGATATTCAGCTCCTCAGCCAACGAGGCATCGGTGTTAACCATGCTCCTCGTACTGCCCTTCCCTTCTACCACGTTCAAAAGATCCCTCAGGTCTCCTTTTCCCTCCCCCCCCACAAGAAACAGGAACATCAGACAAGCTATGCAAATTAGCATTTGCGATAAAGAAGCTGGACTTTATGGCTTGTTTTGATGTCTGAGACATTTCCACTTTCAGGAACACCCCAGAGAAATTTAGTATGCACAAATTTATGCCTACCCCTAACACTGACAGCTATCACCCAAACTTCATCCTGAGCACATCACATCCTGTTAAAATGTTTCCCAGCTTCCAGACTGGAAATTCACAATGCAGACAGTCTGCCAGGAATAGCCAATAATATCCCCTTCCTCTTTACTTTTTTTTTAACTTTTTTTTCAAAAAGTTAAAATACAAAACTCCAAAAAAAGATATTTTTCTTAAAAAAACAGACAAAAAAAGAAGACATTAAAAACTGCAATAAAAACACCCATCCTCTTTACTGATCCTCTTACTTCCTAAACTTAAACTTCTTACCTAATTTAAGCCTTCCAAATCTATTCGTCTGTTCTGTTCCTGTGTCTTAATTCCCCAATGAAAGGGACATTTTTTTTCCTAAAGTATTCTAAAAGAATAGTTCTATTCCAGAAAGAAACAGATGGATCCCACAATTTCTAGAGGCAAGATGAAAGGTAAAGGTAAACATTCCCCCGCACATGCGTGCTAGTCGTTTCCAACTCTAGGGGCCAGTGCTCATCTCCGTTTCAAAGCCGAAGAGCCAGCGCTTGTCCGAGGACGTCTCCGTGGTCATGTGGCCGGCATGACTAGACGCCAAAGGCGCACGGAACGCTGTTACCTTCCCACCGGAGTGGTCCCTATTTTTCTACTTGCGTTTTTACGTGCTTTCGAACTGCTAGGCTGGCAGAAGCTGGGACTAGTAACAGGCGCTCACTCTGCTACGCGGCACTTGGGATTCGACCCGCCAAACTGCCGACCTTCTGATCGACAAGCTCAGCATCCTAACCCACTGAGCCACCGCGTCCCTTACTGCATGGTTATGCCCATGTAATTTCAGAATTCAAACTGAACTCAGGAGTCCTATTATTCTACCTTAGAAACATAAAAAACGCTGCTGCTACATGAATGGCCATTTAATATAAACTATACTGTGCACAGTATTTCATCTGTTACGCGGCACTCGGGATTCGACCCGCCAAACTGCTGACCTTCTGATCGACAAGCTCAGCGTCCTAACCCACTGAGCCACCACGTCCCTTTCTAGAGGCAAACCACTCCATTATTTAATTGTTCCCTCTGTCAGGAAATTTCTCCTCAGTTCTAGGTTGGATCTCTCTTTAAGGATCTTCCACCTGCTATTTCTTGATCCTGTCCTCTTCTGCTCCTTCTAACCCATCCTTCTCGGTCACAGCCCCAGCCAAAAAAGCTAATACAATCCTTGTTTGGATAAAGAGAGGCATAGAATCAAAATCACGTGAAGTATTAGTACCGCTTTATAAAGCCTTAGAAAGGCCACATTTGGAATACCGCATCCAGTTTTGGTCACTACATTACAAAAAAGATGTTGAGACTTTGGGGAAAAAGTGCAAAGAAGAGCAACTAAGATGATTAAAGGCCTGGAGACTAAAACATATGAAGAATGGTTGCAGGATTTGGGAATGGCCAAGTCTAGAGAAAAGAAGGACTGGGGGGCGGGGACATGATAGCAGTATTCCAGTATTTGAGGGGCTGCCACCAAAGAGGAGGGGGTCAACTTATTTCCCAAAGCATCAAAAGGCAAGACAAGAAACGATGGATGGAAACTAACCAAGGAGAGAAGCAACCTGGAATTAAGAAGAAACTTCCTGACAGTGAGGACAATTAACCAGTGGAACAGCTTTGCCCCTAGAGGTTGTGGGTGCTTCATCACTTGAGGTTTTTAAGAAGAGACTGGACAGCCACCTATCTGAAATGGTATAAGTTCTCCTGCTTGAACAGGGGGCTGGACTAGAAGACCTCCAAAGTCCCTTCCAGTTCTATTCTGATTGAAGTACCAGAAGACAGCTGTAGTCCTTCACCCATAGTCCTTCTCTTCATTAGGGTAGACTTCCCTAGCTCAACTATTCATCATACAATTCAGCTTCCAAACCCCTAATCATCTTTGTTGCTCTTCTCTCTTCTCTCCTCTTCTCTCCTCTCCTCTTTTCTTCTCTCCTTTTCTCTCTATTTCTAGGGTCTCGACATCTTTTGTGTTTTGTGGTGACCAGAACTGAATGCAGTATTTCAAGTGTCGCCTCACTTGTGCAGTATAGTATCCTCCTCATAGCCACTGACGTCTTCTAAATGGTTTTCTTTAATATTCCCCAATTGTCCCCCACCCCTGCATCACATACAATGCGCTATTTGTCCTTACTTCTTTTTGATTTGGATGCTCTACTCAACCTGTCAGGCTGATGCCAACAATGCTGCAATTGTCCTGGTGACCCACATTGATCCTCCTTTGAGGATAAGCATTTACTAATAATTACTGTACGTGAGTATTCCTCAGAGTAGGCAGACAGAATGTACGTTGTAGGACTAACCTTATACCACACCTTCTTTCTTATACCAAATTTATTCTCTCCCTTATGTAATTCAACATCTCTTCAATTAGAGGTTGGGTGTGCATTTTGATAATTCCAAGGATGATGTAATGGTTAAATGTTGGGAGTTAGTTTCAGGTCACCCTCAATAACCAAAGGTTACTCTGGCCCAGTCTCTCTCAGTCCAACCCACCTTCCAGAGTTGTTGATATGAGGATAAAATGAAGGGACCTCATGGAGGAAAAGTGGGATACTTCTAATAGACAAGTAATGCAAGAAGTACGCTGGAACTGGAGGAAAGGACGGGAAACAGGTTGCAAATGAACACTTTACTCAACTTATGACCATTATGATTATGTAAATACCATTATGTAAATACCCCAAAAAGGTATTTACAACCTGGATTTGAAGCAATGGGCCTACATTTATGGCGATTTGCAGTATCTCACAGTTGCATGGCCATGGTTTGCTGTCTTTTTTCTCAGAAACTGAATAATAATAATAATAATAATAATAATAATAATAAGAAGAAGAAGAAGAAGAAGAAGAAGAAGAAGAAGAAGAAGAAGAAGAAGAAGAAGAAGAAGAAGTAGTAGTAGTAGTAGTTGGAAAGGACCTTAGAGGTCATCTAGTCCAACCCACTGCTCAGGCAGGAAACCCTATACCATTTCAGGCAAATGGCTGTCCAGTCTCTTCTTAAAAATTTCCAGTGTTGCAGCATTCACAGCTTCTGGAGGCAGGTTGTTCCACTGGTTAATTGTTCTAACTGTCGGAAAATTCCTCCTTAGTTCTAGGTTGCTTCTCTCTTTGGTTAGTTTCCATCCGTTGCTTCTTGTCCTACCTTCAGGTGCTTTGGAGAATATCTTGACTCCCTCTTCTTTGGGGCAGCCCCTGAGATATTGGAACTCTGCTATCATGTCCCCACTCATCCTTCTCTTCATTAATCTAGACATACCCAATTCCAGCAACCGTTCCTTATATCTTTTAGCCTCCAGTCCACTGATCATCTTTGTTGCTCATCTCTGCAGAGTCTCAACATCTTGTTTTATATTGTGGCAACCAAAACTGGATGCAATATTCCAAGTGTGGCCTTACCAAGGCATTATAAAGTGGTATTAACACTTTAAGTGGCATTAACAGCTTATCTCGTATTCTGCTATTCAGTCACTGGCCCAATGCATTTTTGAATCTTACAACTCATGAAAACAAAAGCTGCTGCATTGCTGCCAGTGTGGACTCCTAGCAGCTGTGATAGAGATGACAATCAACAGTCTGACTAATCATTAATAACTTGATGCTCCAATTTCTTTTTAACACCGTTTTCGCTGGGCGTCCATCGCCACTCCTAAACAATTTGCTCAGGTTTGTTAAACCTTCCCTTTTATCGATGTAGATGGGTTCATGACTTGGCCTATTGCTTCGATGAAGTGACACAGAGTTCATGCCCCCCCCCCACAAGCCAACTGAAAGAATACCCAAGAGAAATTCAACACGGTAGGATCTTCCCTTTAAGAGTCCTTCAAACCCTTCAAGACAACGGAAAAAAGTTCTTTTGCCAGATCTTCGGTGCCACAGTGACCAACTATTTTTAACCGGCGACTCTTTTCATCCTGCTGGGCTGATGAACTAAGGGATGTCTCTTAATGAGATTCTGATGCAAGTTTCCTCTTGTTTTGAGTCGCTCTCCGATTTTAAATGGAAAAAGCAGACTTCCCTGCAGGCAGATGTTGCCTGAAGATTGCTTTCCAGGCAGCTCAGTACTGTATCTTGGTGCCCCTTCTTTACAGTTTATTGCACTAAGGCTGGAGAACAGGCTAGAAAACTGCCTTCACTTCAAATGGTGCTCGGCAATACTAGACTTAATAAAGATGCATATCACATATATGGTATAAGTCAGGGGTAGGCAGCCTTGGCTCTTTTATGACTTGTGGACTTCAATTCCCAGAATTCCTGAGCCAGCATGGCTCAGCTTGGAAACCTCTCCCTTTCCCCACAGCATGGCTGGCTCAGGAATTCTGGGAGTTGAAGTCCACAAGTCATGAAGGGACCATAGTTCCCCCATGCTGGCTCAGGAATTCTGGGAGTTGAAGTCCACCAGTCATGAAGCAACCAAAGTTTCCCCCATGGTGGCTCAGGAATTCTGGGAGTTGAAGTCCACAAGTCATGAAGGGGCCATAGTTCCCCCATGCTGGCTCAGGAATTCTGGGAGTTGAAGTCCATGAGTCATGAAGGGGCCAAACCCATTTGCACTACTCAGGTGACCCTGAGGGGACAGATGAGCCTCCAAATGGCCCCAATGACTCTCTAAAAGAAGGCAAATGACAAGCTGTCTGCAAGGAGTATAAATCCTTCCACTTCCCACCATCCAGTCAGAGCTGAAGAAGCTTCTTGGATAAGAAGCGAAACGTTTTCAAAGGAAAACAAGAAAGTCCAGTTGCCTCCTGAAAAAGCACCTTTGGGACTTTAAGATCATCAAAATGCCACATCTGCCTGTCTCATTTCCTTGGAAAGGACTCAACAAGGGGACAAAAATGCCAAATCCAGTCTAAACATCACCACAAACTCCAGTATCTATTCAGTCCTGTTAATACCGTATTTCCCCGAAAATAAGACCTGGTCTTTTATTTATTTATTTTTCTCCAAAAGAAGCATTAGGATTTATTTTCTAGTTAGATCTTATTTTCAGGGAAATGCAGTACTAAATGTGTCCGTCTGGCTGACGATCTTAACTGGGGCTTATTTTTGGGGTAGGTTTTATATTACAAGCATCCTGAAAAATCTTGCTAGGGCTTATTTTCCGGTTGGTTTATTTATTTATTTTTTTTCAGGGAAACACGATAGCTACTCTAATTTTATTGCTTTCTCTGCAAATTTTCTGGCACGTATCTGAACGTCCTGGGTCAGCTGAAGAGTTCTGGAACAAACACTTCTGCCTTTTGAAGGAACGCCATACTTACAAAGCATAAAGTGTAAAACAATAAGGCAATTTAACAGCTTCCAAACACTATGTTTACACGATACTTTTAAGAAACACTTTGGTTTTTCCAGTTCGTACCCCTCGGTACAAGGAGTACATATCAAGTATGTTTAATTTACCAAAGGGTATGAGGTGGAACCATCAAAGACAGCTCCAGAGAATGAGAAGACTCTTTTCACAAAACTTTTGAACGGACAAAACTGTATTTCAAACTCGGCAGATCTGTCGTGAATCAGATTTTGAGACAGATTAATTCAGGCATTTTTTTTAATAAAACATGAATTTGTCTATCAACATTAGGACCAGGGGTGACATGATAGCAACATTCCAATATCTCAGGGGTTGCCCCAAAGAAGAGGGAGTCAAGCTATTCTCCAAAGCCCCTGAAGGAAGGACAAGAAGCAACGGATGGAAACTAACCAAGGAGAGAAGCAACCTGGAACTAAGGAGAAATTTCCTGACAGTGAGAACAATTAACCAGTGGAACAACCTGCCTCCAGAAGCTGTGAATAGGAATACCGATTCACTTAATGATTGCTGCATCGGCTTAACGACCATTCCAACTCTGTTACTCTTACTGAAACTACTCCATACCTTTCGCCCACTAATGGTTTTATTTTTGTTAACTGCCAAGAGTTTGTAGGTGTGGCTAGGGGCTAAGACACAGCAAAACATAAAGGAGTAGGAAGGTCAGAAAGCAATTACTGTAATTGCCAAAGATTTATTTCCATAATTAATCATACAAAATATCATGACCAAAATCGTTTAGGTGGTGCAAAGGAAACCTACAAAATAAATGGGATGTTGATTTACTAAATAGATAAACATGTTACTTTGCGCTGCCGAGAGCAGGAGGTGGCATACTTCATCCAACACTGGATTTTATTTTTTATGACTCAAAAATAAACACGTTTATGGACAACAGTCAGCCGATAATGATCATGGCTTAAGGTTCATCACTTTCACAACATAGTTAGTCCTCGACCTATGACTGTTTAATGAAAATTCAAAGGGTTGACCGCCTTGGAAAAACACTCCCAACCCGTCACAACATGCCCGCACAATCACATTATCACAATTTAGGCAGTTGGCTCGCATTTACGATGGTGGCAGCATTTTGCATTCATGGAATCGCAATTAGAGTCTTTCCTAGCCGGCTTCTCACAAGCAAAGTCAAATTGGAAAGCCTACTGTATGTGATTTACTTAACCAGAGTAAAAATGGTGATTAAATTGGATTCATTCATGTTATTGCTTTCCTAATGACTGCACTGCTTAGCAACCAAAATTCCAGTCCTAATATGGTCATAAGCCGAGGACTACCTGTAGAGGATGCTGACGCAGTGAACTGTTGCTCAATTTCACAGAAGATTGCTCTAATAACATCACAGGGCCCTTACACGTTAAAAAGGCAAACCTGCTCTTATTGCATGCTTTAAGATGCAAATTACTCCTGCAACTTTTCAAAGGGGCCCATGGGAGGAAGGTTTAAAAAACTCTAAACGGATATCCTGCAAGGCCCATCTTGAAAAACCATACTTTGTAAATTTTCTGGGAGCTGACATCACACATCTTAACTTTGCCAGTTTTGGAAGCCATTGATCTAAGGCACGGGTAGGCAACCTTGGCTCTTTGATGACACGTGGACTTCAACTCCCAGAATTCCTGAGCCAGCCACGCTGAGGGAAAAGGGAGAGGTTTCCAAGCTGAGCCATGCTGGCTCAGGAATTCTGGGAGTTGAAGTCCGCAAGTCATAAAAGAGCCAAGGTTGCCTACTTTTGGCCTAGGCCACTTTATGACTCGTGGACTTCAACTCCCAGAATACCTGAGCCAGCCACGCTGAGGGAAAAGGGAGAAGTTTCCAAGCTGAGCCATACTGGCTCAGGAATTCTGGGAGTTGAAGTCCGCAAGTCATGAAGGGGCCAAGGTTGCCTACCCCTGATCTAAGGGAACCGATCTCGGATAATGAAGAAAACCACTGACCCTACTTAGTAAAGACCCAGCTAGCAAAACACAGTTTCAGGAAGGGTTTCTTCTAAACCGTGTGACCCAAAGTTTTGGGGTGTGGTGATGATGCCACATACTACGGTATATAGGACTTCCTATCATTAGAAAGGTGTGGTTGAAGATAGTTGCAGGGTTTCACCAACAGTTGTGCAACTTGGACACTGAATAAGAATCAAGGAAATCAGCTTTCTTTCTGATGATCAAAACTTCATGGATTCCCCGTTCAGGTCAGCGTGGACTTCTTTCCAGTACAGAAAAGAAGAATTTTCTTGAGCAGTAGACTTCCTTCTGCAACTTCTGAACTGTGTTTTCATTAGCAGTTTCCACATACTGCATTTAGCTTAAGAATCATGTGTGTTTTAGACAAAGCCATGGAGATTTTGTCTTACTTACCAAAATAAGAGCACTGATCTCTCAGTTCCTCCTTTGGAGTTGGGCCGTTCTACCGAATAAATTTATTTATTGAATTTATGTAGCCACCCATCTCACTTGCACGCAGCTCCGCGCAGCATACACAAAACGGTGTGAGAGTTGCCTTCCAGCACAAAAGCAGACAGTGCTCTCAATTTTCTTGGAATTATACCTGTGGTACAACCCATATGTAGATTAATTTACCATTTATTTTGCATTCATCCGTGTTGCCGTATTTGCTAAAAGGCAACGTTTATGTCAAAAATAAAAAAAAATCTGATGAAATCAGGAGAACTTTCAGTCTGTGGCTTTTGAAAAGAGGGAGAGAGAGAGAGAGAGAGAGAGAAGAAAAGAGAAAGAAATAGAGAAAGAAAAGAAGAGAAAGAAAGAAAGAAGAGAAAGAAAGAAAGAAGAGAGAGAAAGAAGAGAGAGAAAGAAAGAAAGAAGAAAGAAAGAAAGAAAGAAAGAAAGAAAGAAAGAAAGAAAGAAAGAAAGAAAGAAAGAAAAAGAAAAAAGAAAAAGAAAGAAAAAGAAAAAAGAAAAAGATAAAGAAAGAAGAAAAAGAGGGAAAAAGAGGGAGAGAAAGAAAGAAAGAAAGAAAGAAAGAAAGAGAAAGAAAAAGAAAAAGAAAAAAGAAAAAGAAAGAAAAAGAAAAAAGAAAAAGAGAGAAAGAAGAAAAAGAGGGAAAAAGGGAAAAAGAGAAAGAAAGAAAGAAAGAAAGAAAGAAAGAGAAAGAAAGAAAAAGAAAAAAGAAAAAAGAAAAAAGAAAAAGAAAAAAGAAAAAAGAAAAAGAGAGAGAGAAAGATAGAAGAAAAAGAGGGAAAAAGAGAAAGAAAGAAAGAAAGAAAGAAAGAGGAAGGAAGGAAGGAAGGAAGGAAGGAAGGAAGGAAAAAAGAAAGAAAGAAAGAAAGAAAGAAAGAAAGAAAGAAAGAAAGAAAGAAAGAAAGAAAGAAAGAAAGAAATTTAGCTCTCATAGCTGACTCTGAACGGGAAAGCGGAAAGAAGAGGCTGCCTTCACAAATTCAGTGTGTGAGAAATAGGTTTTTACACACATATACATAGGCTAAGATGAGGGGTCACACTACTTAAACACACTCTAAAAATTCCCGGTTACTGTCTGATTCTGAGGATCTCTGAAGCTTGTTAATCAACCCTTTGTTTGCCTGTAGAACCAGCTTCTGCACACACCCCCTTCTACACCCCACATCACTAACAACCTGCCCACACAGTGTTTTTTCCTCCCACTTAAGGAGCTAGTCCTGCTCCTTCCTGCTTTGAATACCCATTAGCACAGTATTAACATCAGCAACTTTAAGACTGTAGCCTTCGGTCCCCAGAATGAACATTACATTTTAGGCTGACTGTATATGCAAGCAGTTCTCGGCTTACAATCCTTCATTTAGTGACCATTTGAAATTACAACCGCCCTGAAAAAAAGTGACTTACGACCCATTTTCACACTAACCACCGTTGCTGCATTCCCCACGGTCACATGATCAAAATCTGGGGCACTCGGCAACTGGCATGTGTTCACGACAGTTGCAGTGTACCGGAGTCAAATGATCATCATTGATAACCTTCCTGGCTGGCTTCCAAGAAGCGAAGTCAGTGGGGGAAGCAGATTTGCTTAACGACCGCACGATTCGCACTTAACAGCCGTGGCGAAAAAGGGCGTAAAATGGGGCAAAACGGACCTAACCATCTTGTTAGACCACACTATGGAGTGCTATAAGTCTAAGTGCTACCGCTATTACTATCTAGTGGACGATCTTTTAACTATCAGCCAGCAGTGTGCAGCAGCAACCAAAAAAGCTAATACAATCCTGGGTTGTCCAAACAGAGGCATAGAATCAAGATCACGAGAAGTACTAGTACCGCTTTATAAATACTTAATAAGGCCACACCTGGAATACTGCAGCCAATTTTGGTCACCATATCACAAAAAAGATGTTGAGAGCTTGGAAAAAAAATCAGAGAAGAGCAAGTAAGATGATCCAAGGCCTGGAGACTAAAACATACCAAGAACGGCTGCGGGACTTGGGTTTGGCTAGTCTAAGCTCTAAAGAAAATAGGAAATAGGGGAGACATGACAGCAGTGTTCCACTATTTGAGGGGCTGCCACAAAGAAGAAGGGATCAAACTATTCTCCAAAGCACCGGAGGGCAGGATGAGAAACAATGGTTGGAAGCTGATCAAAGAGAGAAGCAACCTGGAATTAAGGAGAAACTTCCTGACAGTGAGGACAATTATCCAGTGGAACAGAAGTTGCCTCCAGAAATCGTGGGCGCTCCATCACTGGAGATTTTTAAGAAGAGACTGGACAATCACCTGTCTGAGATGGTATAGGGTTTCCTGTTTGAGCGGGGGCTGGACTAGAAGACCTCCAAGGTCCCTTCCAGTTCTATTCTATTCTATTCTATTCTATTCTATTCTATTCTATTCTATTCTATTCTATTCTGTTCTGTTCTGTTCTGTTCTATTCTATTCTATTCTATTCTCTCTTGCTTACCGACCAAAATTTTGGGCTTAATTGTGGTTGTAGATCAAGGACAACCTGTTCCAAAAAGTTTTTGGCCGGCAGAATAAAAGTATGATTGAGACCAGATTAGGCAATTTACAGTGGGATGAGACCATAATTGCTGGAGCTTTGTTATGGTGGTTAGTCACTGCCTTGAAGGAAAATATGGGGCAGGAAACTCTTCATATCCGTACATCCTTAAGAAGTCGGGTCTGCAGTGTGACCTACAGATAAGTGCATAGAAATAAAATTTCACTGAGAATATGCAAACAACAACTTCCGCACTTTCCCGGCTATTCAAAAGCTATTGTTTTCTCCAGGTAAGTTTTTTTTTCTTTCAGTTTTGGTCCCTTGGAGTGGAAATATCTGCCAGACAAGCTTCACTCATGCCCCCACTCAGCGCAATGCGTGCTACGTGGGGCTACCCTGCAAGAGTACTTGGAAGCTACCGCTGGTACAGGCTGCAGTGGCACAGACAGTTCTGGAGGCGTCTAGGGTGGCACGGATAGCACCGTGGTTGTGCCAGCTGCAATGGTTGCCACGTTTGTTTTCGGGTCCGATCCAAAGTGTTATGACCTTTAAAGCCCCGTATGGCATGGGTTCAAGGTATCGGAGGCGCCGTCTCGCCCCGATAGGATTAGTCACTCTGGTCGTAAATTATTTTTTTTTATTAAAGAGTTTTATTAAAACAAAATTTTACAATATATCCCCAAATCCCTCCCACCGCAAACCCACCCACTTCCCCCCCCCACTTCCCAGAGCTAAATACAGGATTATAGTTACAATAATCATATTCTAAATAAAAATTATGCATAATATACAATTAACCAAATTCATAATGTGCTTTAACTCCCCTTTAACATAACTACAAACAACGTACCAATAACAATATCCCACTAAAATCTACTCATAAGCTAAATGGAACTTTTTAGTCCCATATTTGTTCTGAATATAATTTATCCATCTCCTCCAAACTGAAATATATCTTTCCTGTGAATGACCTTTCAAATAAGCAGAAATCTTAGAAATTTCTGCAAGATTCGAAACTTTAAACACCCATTCTTCTATAGTGGGCAAACTATCCTTCTTCCAATATTGTCCCACCAGTAACCGTGCTGCTGTTATCATGTTCAACATCAAGTTAGTTTCTTTGACATCACAATCTACAACAATACCCAATAAAAACAATTGCGGAGAAAACTTTATCTTTCTCTTAAAAATCTTTTGAATGTTCCACCAAATTTTGATCCAAAAAGCTTTTATATTTCTACAAGTCCACCACATGTGAAAATAGGTAGCTTCTAAACTACCACACCTCCAACATTTAGACTGTAAATTAGGATACATGTTAGACAACTTCTTGGGATCCAGATGCCATCTATAAAACATTTTATAAAAATTTTCTCTTAAATTTTGAGCCTGAGTAAATTTAACATTTCTGACCCAAATTATCTCCCAAGTGTCCAACGAAATTGGTTCCTGAATATTTTGTGACCACTTTATCATACAGTCTTTAACCAGTTCCGTTTCCGAATCTGGTCGTAAATTGAGAACTCTTTGTACAATTTGGGAAAGTTAAGAAACGGACGAACCAAGCGAGACTTCTCTGGATCAACGGCATTGCCAATACAGGTAAGTCCTCAACTTACAACTTTTCATTTAGTCACCGCTTGAACTTACAACAGCAACAGCACTTAAGACTTACATACCGCTTCACAGTGCTTTGCAGCCCCTCTCTGAGTGGTTTACAGAGTCAGCCTATTTGCCCACACCCCCCCCGAACAATCTGGGTCCTCATTTTACCGACCTCGGAAGGATGGAAGGCTGAGTCGACCTTGAGCCGGCCAAGATCGAACTGCTGGCAGTCGGCAGCGTTAGCCTGCAATGCTGCACTTTAACCACTGCACCACCACGGCTCTTTCCTTTCTAGCCCAAAAAGAAAAAAAAAGACTCCACCACCTCTCCACCAGTAATCCGCACTCAGATCAGCATAGATCAGCTCCAAAGTCAACTTCAGACCAACAATCAAGTAAATGATACCCCAATCAAGAAAGAGCCACAGAACTATCAGTAAACAGCCCAAAGAATCCCTAAAACCTCTCGCACCCAACACAGACAGGCAAGACACCAGAATATAAACTGACAGCAAACAGCACTCCTTACTAGTGCTGATGATGTTACCTAGCTGGGTAATGAAACGTCTGCCAGAAAACAAGCAAGCTCAGGGAGCAACGAGGACCCCCACACGCTTCTTCTTCCTCCTCCTCTTCCTCCTACCCCACTCCCTGTCAGCACTGATGATGTTACCTAGTTGGGTAATGAAACGTCTGCCAGAAAACAAGCAAGCTCAGAGAGCAACCAAGGACCCCACAGTTTAACCCTGAGCTACAAAGATTCTCCTTCAATTGATATCAAGATGTGATGTTTTGTTTTTTCATTTCTGCTTAAGGCATTACACATCAAACCCCACATTATTTCCCAGTTAATCTGATCTCACGTTTCAACCACAAAGCGGCTAAGTTTGTTACCATCCCTGGAGCAAGAAAGGCAGTCATTATGCTAATTTATGGTACTCAGATATTACTTAGGCATGAATCTAAAATCAGACCAAAGGGCAAGGTAAGTCAATATTTTCTTGCAGTGCCAAGAGGCAGAAATGCCCAAACAACTAAAGAGCGCCGGTGTGCACTTCTTTTGATAAATTCATGTATGTTTATACAGAGAGGTGCAACATCATACTCTTTGCTCCCTGCTATTCATATATTTATATTTCCATGAGGAGGAGGAGGAGGAGTAGACTTTATTGTCATTTCAACAATATACAGTATAGTACACAGCGAAACGAAACGTTTCCCCAGGACCAAGGTGCTACATCAGACGACACGAATCAAAAAAGAACAGAACACAAACTACACATAACTCTAAACTAAAAACTTTTTAAAAAGAACTACAAATACAAATATTTATAGTTCCAGTTTCTTCGTGTTGGGAATTCTAATGGCTTGTAGGAAGAAACTGTTACACAATCTGGATGTCCGAGCCTGAATGCTCCTGTACCTCTTTCCAGATGGCAAAAGAGTAAAAAGTGTGTATGAGGGGGAGGGGGTTGTAATCAGCCACAATGTTTCTGGCTTTACGGATGCAACCTGTGATGTAAATATCCATGACAGAAGGAAGAGCAACCCCAATGATCTTTTTTTTATTGAAAAGTTTTACAATACATTTTTTTAAAAGACAAAACCCCTCCCAACCCCCTCCCCTCTCCCCAACCCTCCCCAACCCCTCCCTCCCTTCCCCCTCCCCCCTCCCCGACTTCCCAGAGCTCAATACAGGGTATAAAAATACAAGCAATCATAGTCTACCTTATGCAAACAACAATAAGATATTTATCGCACTTTAACTCTTATAAAATAGCTACAAGCAATTTAAATATCACATCAATACTTATTCCAAATGCTAGATGAAACTTTTTACTCCCATATTTATTCTGGATGTAATCAATCCATCTTCTCCACTCCACAATGTATCTCTGTTGCGAATGGTCTTTCAAGTACGCTGAGATCTTTGCCATTTCCGCCAGATTGGAAACTTTTAAAGTCCATTCTTCTATAGTCGGCAGTTCTTCCTTCTTCCAACATTGCGCTACTAAAAGTCTCGCTGCCGTAATTAAGTTCAACATCAGCTTAGTGTCCACAACAGTAGTATCAGTAATAATGCCCAGTAAAAACAGTTGCGGACAATGATCTTCTCTGCCATCCTCACTATTCGCTGTAGGGTTTTGCGATCCGAAACGGTGCAGTTTCCAAACCAGGTTTCTGGTGGTTCAGCTGTTCCACTTTCTTTCAAAGAGGTTGGGTCAAGAATGAAACTGTGGCAGCTACGTGCCTCTTTGTTTAGTCTTGCCATTAGAGGTTGTTGTTGTTGTTGTTTTTGAGGGGGGGGATATTGCTTTAACAGTGTTTAGAAGGAGAAACTTTTTTTTGGTTCTGCTGAAGATGTCAGAGCTTGAGCCACTCCCAAGGACAACTGAAGCAGGTATGAAAGAAAAGCAGACGGTTCCCATATAACAAAGGGAAAGGTGTTGAAGCCACAGGAACCTTGGGAGGAAGTGATCATGCAATATTGGAATTCAACATTATGGAAGCACAAGCAATAGAATACAGTCAAACTAGACTGGACTTTAAGAGAGCTAATTTCAATAAACTTAGAGAGCTTGGGAAGGATTCCATGGATGAGAATCCTCAAGGGGAAAACAACTCAAGAAGCTTGGGAAATTTTGAAAAGTGAGCTAATAAAAGCCCAGTCTAGCACAATACCAACAAAGAGGAAAAATAACTCTCAAAAGAACACTGGAAGTTTTTAAGAAGAGACTGGACAGCCATTTGTCAGGAATGGTATAGGGTTTCCTGCCTGAGCAGGGGGTTGGACTAGATGACCTACAAGGTCCCTTCCAACTTTACTATTATGATTACGATTATGAAATTGTTTACAAAGACTAAGTAAGAGTGAATTTTGCTTTGACAATATTATGTTGTGTATTCAATAAAATAAGAATTTTGGAACCAAAATGAAGCTGAAATATTTGTATTCTCCAGCTGGATGTTGCAAGTTGGCAACTTCTGTCCGATACAGATGTAACTAGGTTTATATTCATCCATCTAGCAAAAGAAACATCTACTTGCTTTTCTTAATTTTTCAAAGTATTGAGATTTTCTACAATACACTAAAAAAAAATCCATGTTAAAAAAAATCAATCTGTGGGAAGATTGGCACACTTTGCAACTTTGCAAAAAGTTCCCACGCGTAAGAGTATTTGTGATCCAATTTTTACATTAAGCTTGGGATGTCCCAACTGAATAGGATGCAAATTCATCCATTACAAGATTGTAATGTTCAAAATATTTGCCATTTCACCTGCTTGCTTAACAAACCTATTACGAAAGTACAAACTGCCATTTAACTTTCCAACCCCAGAGGCCCAAGATTGTCACCACTTCTAACTGAACATAACGCTGCCACCTTTTAAGGAGAAATGGAATCATTGCACCAGTACAACTGAGTTGAATTTAAAGGCTTCCAAGAAGCAAGATCAGAATTTACGTTAACTTCCTTGCAGGCTTAGTACAGTAGCCAGACTTCTAATATATATTGTAACTTGGATAAAAGGTTTGAGCTTCTGAAAAGCCCATCTTCAACAACGCCCCCAAATCACTTCATCAAAGCCAACATAATCGTCCGATTACAGGTAGTCCTCAATTTACAATCATTCATTTAGTGACCATTCAAGGGCACTGAAAAAAAGTGGCTTCGCACGATTTTTCACACTTATGACTGATGCAGCATCCCCACGGTCACATGATCCAAATTCAGGCACTGATTCATATTATGACGGTCGCAGTGTCCCGAGGTCATGTGATCCCCTTTTCTGACAAGCAAAGTCAAAGGAGAAGCCAGCTTTTACTTAGTGTTCCTAACATAACACTTAACACTCACTTAACTATCTTGCTTTGCAAACAGAAATTTGGGGCTGAGTTATGGTGATAAGTCAAGGATTATCTATATATATATGATAGTGGCTTGTTTCACTGATGTTCAGCATCAAACTTTCCAAACCTCAGAGACTACCCCCACACAAGGCATCAAAAAAGCATTCAAGTCAGAATAATCAACACAGAGATTGCCTTCCTAAGGCCATCTCTTATTTGCAATATTTTTCTCACAGAGTGTTACAAACTTCCCCGGCCTAAACCCGTTCTTCTCTTTCTCAGCCTGGTATCTTTCAAAACAGCCATCCTAGCCCAACAAGAGAGTCTTCAGACAGGCTAAGCCAATGATTTGCTGAAGAAACCCTAGCCCAGGTTGACATTATGCACTAATTACATTATGACATTATGCACTAATTACTGCTAAGCTTGTAAGCCGCCCTGAGTCTTCGGAGAAGGGCGGGATATAAATGGAATTAAAATAAATAAATAAATAAATAAAAATAAACTTCATCCATGACTTAGATGAGAGAATAGAAGGGGAACTCATCAAATTTGCAGATGACACCAAACTGGCAGGAGTAGCCAAGACCCCAGAAGACAAACTCAGGATCCAAAAAGATCTTGACCAACTTGAACAATGGGCCCTATCCAACAAAATGAGTTTCAATGTGGAGAAAAGCAAAGTTTCACATTCAGGCAGGGAAAAAAAATTCAAAGGTTCAAGTACAGATTAGGTGAGACATGGCTTAAAAACAGTAACTGTGAGGGGGACCTTGGACTCCGAGTGGACGATCACTTGACTATGAGGCAGCAGTGAGCAGCAGCAACCAAAAAAGCTAATACAATCCTGGGTTGTATAAACAGAGGCACAGAATCAAGATCACGCGAAGTATTAGTACCGCTTTACAAAGCCCTAGTAAGACCACACCTGGAATACTGCAGCCAATTTTGATCACCATATCACAAAAAAAGATGTTGAGAGCTTGGAAAAAATTCAGAGAAGAGCAACTAAAACGATCAAAGGCCTGGAGAGTAAAACATACTAAGAACGGCTGCGGGACTTGGGTTTAGCCAGTCTAAAGAAAAGAAGAAATAGGGGAGAAATGATAGCAGGGTTCCAGAATCTGAGGGGCTGCCACAAGGCGGGGGTGGGTCAGGTTGTTCACAAGAGCACCAGAGGGAAGGATGAGAAACAATGGTTGTAAACTGATCAAAGAGAGAAGCAACCTGGAATTAAGGAGAAAGTTCCTGATAGCGAGGACAATCAACCAGTGGAACAGCTTGCCACCAGAAATCGTGGGCGCTCCATCGCTGGAGATTTTCAAGAAGAGACTAGACAGTCACTTGTCTGAGATGGTGTAGATTCTCCTGCTTGAGCAGGGGGCTGGACTAGAAGACCTCCAAGGTCCCTTCCAGCTCTATTCTATTCTAATCTCACATTTCTCAACTTCAACTTGGAGATGTGTGGACTTCAAACTCCCAGAATTCCCCAGCCAGTATACTGGCTGCATGCTGACTGAAGAATGAGGGATCCTTGACATTTTCTGATGCTTGTTTTCTTGCAGACGTGTGTCATTACCCAAACTAGGTAACATCATCATGTGCTACTAGCATCTGCAAGAAAACATGCTAGCAGGGATGGCGTTACCTAGTTTGGGTAATGAAATCTCTGCAAGAAAACAAGCTCAGACAGCAGCGGAGGACCTCTCATTTCAACCCTGAACTACAAATATTGTCTTTGACCGAAGAATTCTGGAAGTTGAATTCCACACAACTGAAAATGGCCAAGGTTGAGGGACTTAGGATACCGGCATCCCGCACCAAATTCTTTCTGTGTCTTCCCACAACAGGCTAAGCTTCAGAGCCCGTGCAATTGTTAAGTCCCAGCCTGTTGATGGGTCAAGCCCCGCTAACCTGTGTGTGTGTGAGAGATAGATGGAGGATGTGCTAGGAATCGGAGTTAGTTATTGCGGCATTAAATTCAGACCACTTTTCTTGGCTGGCTTGCCAGTCCACCGGGGAGGCTTCCTTTAATTTAATTTTATTTTATTTTAATCCCATTTATATCCCGCCCTTCTCCGAAGACTCAGGGCAGCTTACAATCTAAGGACAAATCAAATGTGCTTAGCAGTAGCCTTCATTCTACGTATATGCCTGCTTATTAGTGCTTTCACACACACCCCCAGCGGCATTATTACAAAGTCAGCCTTGGTGGAGCAGTGGGCTAATGCCCCCTTAAGTAACACCAGCTGCCTGCAATTAGTGCAGGTTCGAGTCCCACCAGGCTCAAGGTTGACTCAGCCTTCCATCCTTCCCAGGTAGGTAAAATGAGGACCCAGATTGTTGGGGGCAATTAAGCTGACTTTGTAATAATGCCGCTTGGGGTGTGTGTATGAAAGCCCTAATAAGCAGGCATATACATAGAATGAAGGCTACTGCTAAGCTTGTAAGCTGCCCTGAGTCTTCGGAGAAGGGCAGGATATAAATGGAATTTTAAAAAAAATTGCCCCCAACAATCTGGGTCCTCATTTTACCTACCTCGGAAGGATGGAAGGCTGAGTCAACCTTGAGCCTGGTGGGACTCGAACCTGCACTAATTGCAGGCAGCTGGTGTTACTTAAGGAGGCATTAGCCCACTGCTCCACCAAGGCTCTTGATTTTCCCTTTCCAGGCACAGCGAGGGCGATCCTGCGGGACTCACCGCCACTAGATACAGGCACGGTTAAAAGGGAAACGGAAGGGAACGTGGGTGGAGGAAGAAAGACAGGATGCTTTGCGACGAAAAGGCTTGAGGGGAAAGCCGCCCGGCTCTTCCTCGCCTTACCTTTTGGGTGATATAGCAAGTGCGGTAAGCGTGAAGCCCCAAGAGCCGGGAGGGATCGCGACGGGAGGCCTGGTGAAGACGAGGAAGGCCGAAGATGCGCTGGGCACGGCCGAAATGGCCGAGCCAGGCGAGGCAGAAGAGCCACCCGCCCCACAGACCCACAGAGAGCCTCATGACGGCCGAGCGACCGGCCGAAATCAAAGACTACCGCCGCTTCTCCCGTTTTTATACCCGGGTTTCGAGAAGGGGGCGGGCCAGAAAGCCGTCTGACGCCACCCACAGCCCGAGACGAGCAAATGAGCGGCTCCTCTCAAAAAATAAGCCACGCCCCCGCCATTCGATGATTCGCTGCCGGAGAGAAAAAGAGGGCGGTGGGAGGAGAGACCGAGGCAGGTAAGCCTTCAGAGAGGCTTTCTGCAATCCCGCCTGAGGTAAAAGCGTAGGCTGAGTGGGGGGGGGCGGTTTTCTTCAAACTTGGCCAGCGTGCCTGGCTGAGGAATTCTGGGAGTTGAAGTCCACAAGTCATAAAAGGGCCAGGTTTGGA
The DNA here is from genome assembly GCF_947247035.1 of Vipera ursinii. NCBI lineage: Eukaryota > Metazoa > Chordata > Lepidosauria > Squamata > Viperidae > Vipera > Vipera ursinii. The sequence continues at coordinate 7,043,253 of NC_139514.1, forward strand.
AGACTCCTTAGCGTAGGCCAGGGGTAGGCAACCTCGGCTCTTTTATGACTCATGGACTTCAACTCCCAGAATTCCTGAGTCAGCGTAGCTGACTCAGGAATTCTGGGAGTTGAAGTCCATGAGTCATAAAAGAGCCGAGGTTGCCTACCCCTGGCGTAGGCTGTTCCTTTCCAAACTCTCCCCCCCCCCCCCGTCTCCGGTCACCGCATCTTTCACAAAGCTGGTCGCGGTTGCCATGGCAGGGAGAAACGACGAAGGACGCCGATTGGGTAGAGGAGGGAGCGGTAGTGGGCGGGGCTGGGAAGATGGTTGAGTTGAGGCGGGAAGAGAAGGGGCGGGATTTTGAGCAGCTCCCCTCCGAGCTGCGCGCTGATTGGGAGAAAGGAGTTGCTGTCGTCACTTCCGTCCTGAAGCTCGGGAGGGCTTCCTAAAGAAGCAGCGCTTCTGCTGGGAGATGTGACACTATTCGGGCTACGGGTTTGCCTCGCTTTATATTCTCCTCAATAATTTTTATTTTATTTTATTACTTATTTATTTATTTGGACTAGGACAGGGGTAGGCAACCTCGGCTCTTTTATGACTCATGGACTTCAACTCCCAGAATTCCTGAGTCAGCATAGCTGACTCAGGAATTCTGGGAATTGAAGTCCATGAGTCATAAAAGAGCCGAGGTTGCCTACCCCTGGACTAGGAAGTTGATCCTCAGCGATGGACGCTCCCTGGGCGACTTTGGGCCGGTCCCATTCAGCCCGACCTACCTCGCGGGGTTGTTGTTTTCTTAAACCTGGCCGGAGGGAATATTATGAAGGCTGCCTTGATCTGTCTTGTCTAAAAGGCGGGATATCCATTCACACCGACCGTACTTGTTCTAGGGCAGGGGTCTTTATAAACTCGGCCCTTTTGTGACTCGGTGGACTTCAACTCCCAGAATTCCTCAGCCAGCGTGCCTGGCTGAGGAATTCTGGGAGTTGAAGTCCACCGAGTCACCAAAGGGCCGAGTTTGAAGAGCCCTTTCTTAGGGTCTTTCAGACTGCTTGAAAGGTGGACCCTGCTTTCCATCATCCCCAGCCAGCACTTTGAATTCCAGTGTGGGGCAGCAGCTTTTCTGGTGACTAAAGGCCTCGCTGTTTTGGGAACACCTGGATGGAAACTTGTGGCAGGCAGAAACCCAACTGGTGCGGGTTCCTGTTTCTAGAGGGAACCTGAATGAAGGTCGCTTTCTGGAAGGAGCGAGATTTCCCAGATTGCCAGCATTAAATGTTTGCTATTTTGTCTTTCAGGAAATTAGACTTTTTTTCTTGTCTTCCAGTGGACGGATTTAACTGGATTTCTTCAACTTGGCACGCTCCGGCTATGTTGGAGTTCTCTCACCCCCATTATTTAGGGAGAAAGGGAGTAGAACACCTTTTCCTCCACCTGGCAATTTCTGGTGAGCTATCCATTCATTTTGTCTTTTTACCACTCTATGTCCCTGAGGTACTGAAACAGTGATGCAGTTTGTTAAAACTTAACAGTGTTCTAGTTTACTGCAGTTGTTGTTGTTAGCTGCGAAGTCGTGTCCGACCCATCGCAACCCTATGGACAACATTCCTCCAGGCCTTCCTGTCCTCTACCATCTTCTGGAGTCCATTTAAGCTCACGCCTACTGCTTCAGGGACTCCATCCAGCCACCTCGTTCTCTGTCGTCCCCTTCTTCTCTTGCCCTCAACCTTTCCCAGCATGAGGCTCTTCTCCAGTGAGTCCTTCCTTCTCATGAGGTGGCCACAGGATTTGAGTTTTAGCTTCAGGATCTGGCTGCCTAAAGAGCAGTCAGGGTTGATCTCCTCTAGGACTTACCGGTTTGAAGGCCTTGCAGTCCAAGGGACTCGCAGGAGTCTTCTCCAGCACCATAGTTCAAAGGCCTCAATTCTTTGGAGCTCAGCCTTTCTTATGGTCCAACTTTCACTGCCATACATTGCAACTGGGAAGACCATAGCCTTGACTATATGCACTTTTGTTGGCAGGGTGATGTCTCTGCTTTTTAGTGTGCTGTGTAGATTTGCCATGGCTTTCCTCCCCAGGAGCAAGCGTCTTTTAATTTCTTGGCTGCAGTCCCCATCTGCGTGATCTTGGAGCCCAGGAAAATAAAATCTGTCACTATCTCCATTTCTTCCCCATGTGTTTGCCAGGAATTGAGAGGGCGGGATGCCATGATTTTCGTTTTCTTACTGCAGTTGAGGCGTTACCATTTCTTCTGTCTGGGCCAGAGTATCCCTCCTCTTATTGGCTTAGATGGGGAATGATATTTGATCTGGGTAAAGTTTCTTGATGAAGCAGTAGGTATTTAAGGAACAAACGGCGCAAGGGGAGGCTTTGCTGTTCTAACTTGAGGAAAAAAACACCTAGTAGAATGAGGAAATGGCTGCAAAGCACCATTTAATATCTATTACCTACCTCTACTGGTTTATTACGCTGATGTATGGTTAGGAGACAGATTCGGGGACTGTCAGATTGAGCTCCATATATTCCTGATCTCTCAGTATGTCTCCACCTGGTGGAACTACATCTAGCATTGTTCAGGGCTGCATGGCTTGTTAGGGCATTTAGCTGTGTATCTCTTCAACTTCCAGGAATTGGAGACTCCTAGCTAAGGCAGTGTATGTGTTTTTTCCGTATTCTGCTCCACGATGAATTTCTTAAATGCTAAACCAGCTTCTTTCGTTGAAAGCAAAAGGAAGAAGGGGAAGGCAGAGGATGAAATAGTAACAGCACTTACACTTGTATGCCGCTTCACAGAATTAGCCCTCTCTAAGCGGTTTACAGAGTCAGCATATTTGCCCCCAACAGTCTGGATCCTCATTTTACCGATCTGGGAAGGATGGAAGGCTGAGTCAACTTTGAGCCGGCGAGAATCGAACTGCTGGCAGTCAGTAGAATTAGCCTGCAGTACTGTATTCTAACCACTGCGCCATTGCGGCTGGTTAGATAGTGTCCTCAGTGTAACGAACGTGAATTTGGGGAAACTCCGGGAGACAGAGGAGGGCAGGAGGGGCATGGTACGCTGTGGGCCAAAGAACTGGACATTACGTTACTCCAAAAGAAACTGGACTCCTAAGGCAGAAGAACTAGTCTAGGGCAATGTTGCTTTGCCTTGGAGTCTGTAGTGACACAAACTCTTCGAGTTCCAAGCAGGCATTTGCACCCTCCTTTGAGGCAGGGGAAGCAGGGATGAGTGAGTGCTGCCGTCTTCCACAGTGGGAAAAGTTCTAGGCTTCAGAGTTAAAATGGAGTTAAAAGACTAGATCACAACTAGGAGGAGAGAGTAGTCCACGCAAAAAGATGCTTCTGTACTGTGGGTCAGGGATCTAATTTTCACGCAAGATTTTCTAGGCAGGCCTAAGTGTACCAGCTTCTACTTGAGTAGCGTGTGTGACACACATTGCCACAGAGATGAGCTATTTTCTGTGGTGCGATTGCACAAAACTATTGTGCATGATCAGAGTAAGCTAGAAAAGAACAGACCTACTCCAGACCTCAGCAACAAATGTCAAAGTTGACCGGGTTTATGATTGTCGTCTAATTCAGTCTACATCTAGTAATAAACTTACAACGGCACTTCAGCCCAAAATTTCCTTTGCTAAGCAAGACTGTTGTGAGGTTTCTTGCCACAGTTGTCAAGTGAATCACTGCAGTTGTTAAGTTAGTAAGCACGGTTGTGAAGTGAATCTGGCTCCCCCATTGACTTTGCGTGAGCAGGGGGTTTGACTGGAAGACCTCCAAGGTCCCTTCCAGCTCTATTCTGATTGACTGATTGATTGAAGGTCTCAAAAACTGATCGCGCGACGGTGGGACACTGCAACCGTCATAAATCTGAGTCAGTTGGCTAAGCATCTGAATTTTTATTACATAACCCTGGGGATTGTTGCAGTGGCCATCGGTGTGAAAAACTGTCAAGTCATTTTTCTTCAGTGCTGTTCTAACGTTGAATGATGACTAAACGGATGGTTGTAAGTCGAGGACTCTCTGTATACGTATGGCTCACTAACCAGCATCCCTAGGGATAGTCTTTTTCCAGGACAGGTGGTGTAAAACCCTGATTTTGTGAAGCAATTCAGCTTCCTTAAAGTGAGTATTCCCAGACCTGCCCTGGGTGAGAATTGAGGGCTAGTCTCTTATGTTACTCTCTCGATCATGACCAGTGACTCATTCACCAGAACTAGAACTCCTGGACTGATGCCATCTTAGAGGTGCATTCTGGAAGAGACCCATATGGCTTAATGGCTGTCTCTTGCAGCCACTAGGTAAGGTTCTGTTCTGTTCCAGCCTACTACCGGCCCTGCAGAAAAGCCAGGGACAACCCCTTTACAAAAGGCAAAAGGCTGGAAGTACGCCCGCCAAATTTATTTACACAAAACAGATCCAAAACGGAGCAAACTGAGCAAAACAAAAACACGAACCATGAAACAGGAGCTATTCAAATGGTTGCCTTCAGCAAACCAGCCCTCCCACACATTCCCCTTTTAAACAGTTCAAGGCATGGCTTCCCTCTGCCTCCTTCCGAGGTGCCCCATTGCCTTCCTCTGTTTACTCCTGATTGACTGCCTCCTGCGTCGGGCATCCCTGAACAGGGCCAGCTGTGGGTCATCTTCATCCACGCTGTCAGGCTCACACAGCTGGGTCTGAGGAGGAACCAGATGGGAGGGGCCTGGCTGAGAGCTCTGCGAAGCCTCAGAACTGTCCTCTGCAGGCTCTCCAAACCCCTCCTCCTCCTCCTCCTCTGAATCGTCCGACCCAACTGCCGAACCCACAGGCTGACCCTGAATCACAACAGGTTCACACTGTCAAACCAAACTCCCCATCTGATTTTTACCTCCATCTGACCGCAGTTTGAACTACAAGATGGTTATTCCCTTGTCCTCGAGCTCTCAACCCACCAGAGAACCCTGCGTTGCAAATCTTCTCATAAGGAAAAACTGTCGGGAGCGCTTGTGGGTGGTCTCATGTTCTTTCCCTGCCCAGAGAGGAATTACAAAGAGCCGGTATACACACACTGTGACTCTTCATCCTACCGTAGTCATGGGGCTTTGCTGATTTCCGTTTACCGTTTCTTCGGCATACTCCACACCATGTCAGTTTGCCAAGCTGTGTTTTAAATGTTCAATCTACACTGCATAGTAAGATAGGCAATTAGACAAGATGGCGCGCCCCAAGACACTTGTAAAAAAATTGTCTCTTTTTCTTATTCATTCAATATACGGTGCATGCAGTATTATAAGATGTAAATTCACCCAGTGAGCTAGCCACCAACAAATAGGAGGAGAATCAGAATAGAATAGAGCTGGAAGGGACCTTGGAGGTCTTCTAGTCCAGCCCCCTGCTCAAGCAGGAGACCCCTTATCATTTCAGACAAGTGGCTGTCCAGTCTCTTCTCAAAAACCTCAAGTGATGAAGCACCCACAATTTCTGGAGGCAAGCCTTTCCACTGGTTAATTGTCCTCACTGTCAGGTGTAATGTAGACGTTTGGTGTAATGTGTTTCTGGAGTCAGGAATATTTTGATTGTAGAATTCCATATTTGAAACTGAAATTGTGTTTTCTTTCGATAGATAATTGTGAAAGCACATGAATGGCGGACACTTCCTGGTTGCCTCTGTCATTTCCATCCAGAACAGCAGCTTTGTGTATCCATCATGTCACAGTTGTTTTTCCAGGCTATCCCTGCAGTTCAAACGGTATGCCCCATCTCAAGGATTGCAGGTAGTCCTCGGATTACCGTCATTTGCTTAATCTTTCAAAGTTGCGACAGCACCAAAATCAAAGTGACTTTTCACCATTTTTCACCTTTACGCGGCATACCCATGGACAGGTGATCAAAAATTTGGATGCTTGGCACCTGATTCGTATTTTATGACGATTGCAGTGTCCCAGAATCGTGTGGTCGCGTTTTGCGACCACCTGACTAGCAAAGTCAACAGCAAAGCCAGATTCGCTTTACAACCATGTTACTAAACTTACCAGCTGTAGTGATTCACCTAACTGTGGCAAGAAGAAAGGTTGTAAAATGGGACAAAAGTTGCTTGAAAAATGTTTCACTTGGCAGTAGAAATTTTGGGCTAAATTGTGGTCGTAAGTTGAGGACTACCTGTAGTACATGGGAGAGAAAAAAATACCTTAACTGATATAATCAGCTATGAGATGACAAGTAGGACAGCTTATTGTAGTATGTAATCTATCTCTTTTCCATGTTATGGCAAATAAAACACCCAAGCCTTTAGTTACTATAACTGTCATAAATATGAGTCAGTTGCCAAGGGTCCAAATTTTGATCACATGACCATGGGGATGCTGAAATGGTCGTAAGTGTGAAAAATGGTCATAAGTCAGTGTCATAGGTCACTCTCTTCAGTGCTGTTGTAACTCCGAACAGTCACTCAATAAACTTGTTAGTTGTGGACTACCGTATTTTTCAGACCATAAGACGCACTTTTTTCCCCCAAAAGTGAGGGGGAAAACCAGGGTGCGTCTTATGGTCCGAAGGTGATCCGTATGGCCAGCCCCAACCTCCGCAAGTGGAAAGCAAGGGAGATTGCCAGGAGCACGAATTGGCACGTGCTGAGAAATGCCGATCTCGCGCTCCTGCAATTTCCCTCGCTCGATTTCAGCTTCCCTTGCTACAAGAGAAAGCAGGTTGAAACGGAGCGAGGGAGATTGTCAGGAACGCGAATCGGCCGATCTTGCTCGCGCCGCTGCAATCTCCCTTGCTCCGTTTCAGCCTGCTTTCTCTTGTAGCAAGGGAAACTGAAACCGCGCAAGATCGCGTTCCTGGCAATCTCCCTCAGCTTGCTTTCTGCAAGAGAAAGCCAGGCTGCAGGGCCGCCTCCGTGGGTACTGCTCTAACACAGAGAGGGAAGGACAAAGAGGGAGAGAAGGAAAGAAGGAACAATGGGAGAAGGAGGGAGAGAGAGAGAGAGAGAGAGAAAGATAGGGAGGGAGAGAAAGAGGGAGAGAGAGAAGGAGAAAAAGGGAGAGAAATAGGGAGAGAGAAAGGGAGAGGGAAAGAGGGGGAGAAAAAGAAAGGGAGAGGGAGAAATAGAGGGAAAGAAAAATAGAGAGGGAGAGAAAGAGGGAGAAAGGGAGGGAAATAGAGGGAGAGAAAGGGAGAAATAGAGGGAAAGAGAAAAATAGAGAAAGAAGGAGAGGGAGAGAGAAAGAAAGGGGGGAGAGAGGGAGAGAGAAGGAGAGAGAGAAATTAAATTAGTAACATGATTGTTAAGTGAATCTGGTTTCCCCACTAACTTTGCTTGTCAGAAGGTTGCAAAAGGCGATCACATGACCCTGGAACAATGTGACCATCATAAATATGAATCGATTGCCAAGCATCCGAATGTAAATCATATGACCCTGGGGATGCTGCAATGGTCATAAGTGTGAAAAATGGTCATAAGTCACTTTTTTCAGTGCCGTTGTAACTGAATAATCACTAAGTAAATCGTTATAAGTCGAGGACTACCTGTACTTTATCTTTTTTTTTCTTTTTTGGGGGGGGGTGTCAAGTTTTTGACACCTTGCTGGGTGACTGGTGGTATTCGGACATTGCCTTGTGCTAAAAGTGGTACAATGGATGAAAAGGTTGAAAAGCCCTGTTTTAGTATACCGATACTATTTGGTTCAGAATATTTTTTTTCTTGTTTTCCTGCTCTAAAATCTGGGTGCGTCTTATGGTCAGGTGCGTCTTATGGTCTGAAAAATACGGTACCTGTATTGTGGCTGTACATTCGAGGACTTCTTGCAGGTGTCATTCAACTGTACCAGCTGTCAGCTGCCACTTTATCCTTGTTTGTGCTTCGCTGCAATGCAGTGACAGACTGCCAGGCACGCTGGCTGAGGAATTCTGGGAGTTGGAAGTCCACAAGTCATAAAATGGGCCAAGTTTGAAGAGCCCTGATATACCCTTTTCAAGAAAATGGAGCCACGGTTCGTTTCTGGCCAGAGGCTTCAGTTGTGGCAGGCCAGGACGTCACAATAGGCCTACTGCAAAGAGTGAGACTTTTCACTGTGATCCTACAACATCTGAATCGCTTCGTCGTCTTTCTTTTGTCAGATACAATTGCCAGAAGTGTGGTTGTTCAGGTGACACCAAAGAAGCTAACTACAGATACCGGCTTTCGCTGGAGGTTGCCGACACGCATGATGTTTTTGAGGTCACAGTATTTGGAAGCTGCTTAGATGCCTATTTTGGAGTTACAGCAAAGGGTCTGCAAAGGTAAAGAAAGGAGAAGCACGAGCTTGCTTCCTTCCCTCTATTTGACTGATTTAATTATATCTCTCAGAACAGTTGCTGTTCAGTTTGCTGCCTGGATACCAAGCTGGTAGATATTAATAATGGCAATTAAATTTGCGGAGCTGTAAAAAGGGTGGTGAGGCCAGCGTATTAATTGGAGAAACGGTCTCAACTTGGGTCTAAAAACTCTTCGAGTTCACATTTCCCTGAATTCATGATTAACCTCGGGAAAAATTATTCCTCACCTTTCTCTTCTCTTTATAAGAATGTTGGGCTATGTTTGTTAACGCCAATTGCTCTATATTAAAAGAAAATATAGATGTTGGAGTTTTGTGCAGAACATTTAAATTCTGAACAGAAAATGAGTTAACAGGCAGGTAACCGGGTTTGCTTTGTTTTTGCTTTTTTTGAACAGCGTAAGGTTGTCTGATTTATTTAAAATATTTGGCAGATTTGATCATTATTGTGTCAGAGAGCTGAGCAAGTGATAAGGAATAAAGGTGTTTTTTTTTTCAGAATGTTGCCAGAAGCCAGTAAATGTTCTCTTCCTATCTTATTGCAACCTAGGGCTCCCACAGCCTTTGTGCTTTACTCACAAGTAAAATGGGGGGGAAAGCGTGTGGGGAAAAAAAATTCCATAAGGTAAAGGTAAAGTTTCCCCCACACATGCGTGCTAGTCGTCTCCAACTTAAGGGCCGGTGCTCATCTCCGTTTCAAAGCCAAAGAGCCAGCGCTTGTCCGAGGTCATCTCCGTGGTCATGTGGCCGGCATGACTAGACACCAAAGGCGCACGGAACGCTGTTACCTTCCCACCGGAGTGGTCCCTATTTTTCTACTTGCATTTTTACGTGCTTTCGAACTGCTAGGTTGGCAGAAGCTGGGACACGTAACAGGCGCTCACTCTGCTACGCGGCACTCAGGATTCGACCCGCCAGACTGCCGACATTCTGATCGACAAGCTCAGCGTCCTAACCCACTGAGCCACCGCGTCCCTTTTGGAAATTCCATACCATCCACCTTTTGGCCCTGTGCTTTTCAGATGTGTGACTATGAGAATCCACACTCCCCTCCTTTGGCTGATAGACTACAGGGAGTCCTTGTTTAACATGCATTTACTGTGCATGTACAGAGAGCTTAAATAACAGAGACAATAAGGCACTAATCAGTTGGCACAGAAAATAGTTCTAACGTTTTCCTATTCTTCTAGACAACAGACAGGCCTTGGAACAGATGTTATTTTTGTACCAATTTGTGGCTTGGAAAAAAAAACCTTGCCAATTCAATTTTAAACTGAGGCTGGGGGTAGATATGTAATCCCATTCATTTCCAGCCTTTCCTATAGCAGCTTCTGCTTTTTCCTTTCTAAAGGAAAAGAGAGATATTATTTCTGACTAGTGAAAGAGACTCGGCTGTCGCTTTCATAACAAACTGTATGCTTCTGCTTGGACTGGAAAATATGTGTACAAGTGGTCCTCACCTTACAGCCATTCTTTTATGAGCGTCGGAAGGTACAATTAAAACGCTTTTATTTGATTTCTCTACATTCTGGAGGCCACGGGTCCCTGTTGTTGTTTTTTAATACAAACGCCTCCATTAATTAATACTTGAATTGAGCAAGAGAAACTTTGACGTCGTTGCTCCTGCTATGTTTTTGAATGAAATCCATTGGAACTTTTGCAGCATGATCCCTTTGAAAGGGTTTGTTCCATTCTTTGGGCAGTTGTTTCGTGAGATTTTATGAGACATAATAATAAGTTGGAAGGGACCTTGGAGGTCATCTAGTCCAACCCCCTGCTCAGGCAGGAAACCCTATACCATTTCAGACAAATGGCTGTCCAGTCTCTTCTTAAAAACTTCCAGTGTTGGAGCATTCACCATTTCTGGAGGCAGGTTGTTCCACTGGTTAATTGTTCTAACTGTCAGGAAGTTTCTCCTGATAATGAGACCAAGCAAGGAAGAGATTGTCCACAGTTCCTGGAATAATTCATGGTCAATGGGAGATGGGAGAAATCAGACCGGGATCCTTTTCACATAAGCGTAGCCAATATGTAAATCAACCAGTGGTTCATGGACAGGCTAGTTGCTTATGTCAGAAGGAAACTGTTGTGAAGTTCAGTGGTATACGATTTCCTGCCTGAGCAGGGGGTTGGACTAGAAGACCTCCAAGGTCCCTTCCAACTCTGTTGTTCTGTTATTCAATGTCCCAGGCTCATGTGATCATCACTGGCGACCATCTGACAGGCAAAGTCAATGGAGGAAGCCAGATTCACTTAACAACCGTGTGGCTCACTTAACAACTACAGCGATTCACTTTACAACGGTGGCAACAAAGGTCATTAAACTCACTTAGCTATCAATGGAAAATTTGGGCTCAATTGTAAGCCGAGGACTACCTGTATAGTGTGTCTGACAACAGTTGTCAGTTCCCATGTTGAGAAGGCAATTTCAGTTTAATTGACAACATGATCTCCATGTTTGTGGTCACACATGGGAGAGATACCAGTTAAACCATCTGGAAGGATTTATAACTCTGCAGATAAGTGATTTATCAGCAAAAGAGGAATTCAGCCAGAAAGCAGAAATCTCTGGCTTTATTTATTGTGTCCCTCAGAATCCTGAATTCAGCGTCTTTTAGGCTGGATTTTTAAAGGGCTTGTGGGAGATGTTCACAAGCAATGTGAAACATTTTATCGAAAGGCAGGTCTGTTTGCTTCCCTTCCTGGGTATAATTTTTTTTAAGTGCTGGGAGAGTGCTATTAAATTAGAAATTAAATTATCTTCCGTCAAGGTACATCGAAGAACTGAACCGAGAAGCAGGAGAGGACGAAAACGATGCCGTGCTTGGCGTAGTGTTTCGTGCCGTTGAAACTTGCTTTGCTGGGAAGAAGTTTGTCTTCAGAATTAAGGTGACAGTTCTGCTTGGAATAAATCTTTTCGGAAACGTGAAATTTAAGCATGAAGGATCATTTGCTTTGTTGGGGCAAGCTTCTCGGTGTGCAGGCTCAGGTTTCTGGTTTAAATTATGAGCAGCCTCATAATTGCCATCTGACAGTCTGAAATAACAGTTCCAGTCACTGGAACATTGATTCTATCTTGATCCCGGTGCACGTTCTCATGTTTATAATGTTGAGTCTCAAGTTGTACAAGACTATAATCCCCATGCACAACTGCTAAATGGTATAAGCCCTCTCCAGGGATCTACAACACAACAATCTCTGGACACCTGGACATCCACGTTCCTCCAAATAGCAGCGCCTATTAACTCCCCAGATTAAATAGCACTTAGCAGTAGCAGTAGCACTTAGATTTATATACCGCTTCACGTTGCTTTTACAACCCTGTATCAGCGGTTTACAAAGTCAGCATATTTGCCCCCCCCAAAACCTGGCTCCTCATTTTACCGACCTCGGAAGGATGGAAGGCTGAGTCAACTTTGAGCCAGTGAGGATCGAACTGCTGGCAATCGGCAGTCAGCAAAATTAGCCTGCAATACCGCGTTCTAACCACTGTGCCACCACCGCTCATAAATACAGGTTTTTTTTAAAAAAAGTTTCTAAATACATTTTTAAAAGAAAAGAAAAGAGGGTGGAAGTTCATAAGGACACCAACTTTTCAGCTGATTTCACGGGGTTTGAGTCGCCATGAGCAAGTAGGCGGCAATATAAATTTCCCAAATAAATAAGTAAATAAAGGCAACTTCCTTTTACTCTGGGTCTAGAACTGTAGCTAAGGGGTTTCCTATGTCTAGTTTAAACCAGCCAGCTTCAAATAATTAACAGTTTGAAGTTGGCTGACGCAGACAACATGATAAAACAAGTTTCTGAATCCTCTCTGGTCTGGTGGGAAAGCAGAGCCCAGACCTAGAAATGTAATTTAATAAATAAATAACCGAGAGAACAAATTTCGTTTCTTTGCAGAGTTCTGACAAGCCCAGTGTGGCTGGCTTATTGCAAAATGGCTGCCAAACGGAGAGAGGCACCAAAACTCTCATCGCCTGTGAAATGTTTGTACCCCATCCTGAGCTTGTGGGCTACACCGTTATCCACTATATGGAGCAGCAGCGATGTTCTCAGTTAAAGCAGAGGCAGGGGGCTTTACGGCTTCCGGATCACGTCACAGCATCTGATCATCCGAGTAGGGAACTAAAGAGCCTGCATCTCTTTGATGATTGGGATGCGCCTCCATCCCATCACGGAAACAATTTTTCAACCTTCTGGCCTGACTCGTTCGGACTAAGTTGGTCGTCCGCTTCATCAGAAAACGCAGAACATTCTGCAGCTTTAGTTTCACGCCAGGCTACCTCGGAGCAGCAGAAATGCCAAGGTGGATCTGTTACATCAGCGAGACACTTGGTTTACAACCTCAGGGGCCAAAACTCGACGCAGGATAAAGGATACGCACAAGAAGACAAGAAGTCTTGTTCGTATCCTTCTCCGCCAAGTGTCACCACTAAGGTCGAATCGGGAAGTGAATCTTCCATGAGAAGAAAAGGCGGCGATCCGCTAGAAAGCCCCTTAGCCTTGGAGCAGAAAGATTCTTCATGCAAAATTAGCATCCAGTCCAGCTATGGGCTAAGAAATCCACAGCCCCCTTGGCCCCACCAGAGACCTAAGGGACGCCTTGCTTCCACATCTTCTCCTGATGCTACGGGAGGTGTAACCTCTCAAGAAGCCTCGTCTGAAGGCTTAACTGAATTTCTTGCCAAACTCGACAATCCCAGCTGCACTGCTGACCTGCCAAACGGTCAAGAGGGGCGTCCTGCCTCAGGCCTGTGTGAAAAATCAGCCGAAGATAAAGGGAACACGCAGCTGGCTGAAGAACAAGACAATTCTTTGAGAGGGAGGGTTGTCTACTGTTCCCCACTGGTGGGTTCCAGTTGCCCCAAGGCTAATTTTGATGCTTCGGCAGATCTCTTTGACGTTAGTGCCAGGGGATCAACAAAAAACACTTCAGCAATGTTACCCGGGCCCCAAATCGTCACGCCGTGGGCTGGTGCCCTGACCCCCAACTCTATAAGATCAGAATTCAGGGCAAGGCAAGGTAAGGTAAATGGTGGCTGGAGTAATTCTAACTACGGGTCATCATTCCATGATGCAGTGGGTGTCTCAGCCCCCAGAACAAGCACTCCGATTGCTGGATCATTCTTCAAGTCAGAATGCAGCCTTGTAAGTACCCTGGATTTCACTCCTGATCCCCACTCCCTTCTCCTCACAAGGCCTTATCATCCAGACAGCCTCCTTGCAGGGAAAAGATCCATTCTAAGTGATTTGCCCCCGAGTAAACTGCCTCAGGACAAGGCCAAGTGTAAAAGGCCTAGGCTCCCCTTTAAAAACCCTTTAGTAAAACAGCTCATCAGTAAGTTCTCCACGTTTACAAGGTCAAGCAACGCAGAAGCTGGCATGGTCAATCCATGTGGACCTCCGGAGTTATTTACGAGTCGCCTCTTGGCCAAAGGGCTACTGTCCGAAGGTGATGGCCAAGAATGGAGTCCTCCATCAGAGAAAATTCAAGATCGGGATGTAAAATTGTGGAGAAGGAGGAGGAGGAGGAAGAACTTGGTCAAGTTTCACAGCCATTCTCAAGTGACAGAGGATTCTCCTCTTTTTGAAAAGCAAGGAGGATCCGCGAGTCCAAGCCGTCTTTCCAGATTAGCGAAGGTCAGGCTTCTTCCTAACAAGCAACCACCAGAAGAAGCTGGCATTGAGGGCCAGCCTACCCGTCAACAGACCAGGATGCTTAGTCCGCCAGTCACCGAATCATTTGACAAACCATCTTTTGTAGACCTCTGCAGATCAAAGCTGTTTCCCAGCCCTTCCCCCGTGCCTCATGTTGCCGACTGGTCTTCTGAACTCTTCTCGGGTCAGGACGACCTGCCCAACGCGGAGGCCACCGTATCGCAGCCAACCTGTTGAAGGCCCATTTCATTTTGAAACACGACCTTTTGGTCACAGTTGTGCTTTGAGCACAGCTTCAGTAGTCGTAAAATTGGGGCCGAGGGCAGCAAAAGCTTGGTGTTTTGTTTTGAATTATACTGTACATAGCCAGATTTTGCTCCTATTCCGTCTGATCATTCTAAAGAATGGAATACGAGCACTGAAGGACTCTTTCCTAGAAAGTTAATGGTAGTTATGACAAGGTGTTTCCCTTGGCTTCTGTGATCATGATTTTGGGACCTTCCCCACCAGCTTCCATAAGCAAAGTCGTTGGGGAAGCCAGCGGGAAGTCAGATGCTGCAGTCACGTGAGATCCTCACTTAATGACCCACCCATTGTTTAGCAATGGCAACCAGGATTTCTGGAACTGCCACCGCTAAGCAACACGGCCACACTGTTTTGTTTGACTTAAAAGTGTGTTGCTTAATGGCAGACTTGCTACTTCCAACTAGAGTCGTTAAACAAGAACTGCCTTTCATTTGTCTACTGACATTTTAAATTTTGATACTGTACATTGCTGGAAGTCCTTTCAGACTATGGCTATATATAAGCACTGTATATCAAAGCAATAAATCTGTGGTCAGGTTTGTAGACGTTCTTGATTAATCACATCTTGGAAGGAGCTTTCAGAGCACGTAAATCTGTGGTCCCATGAAGGCCAACCGCCATCTTTCCCTTCAACAGTGCAAGTCATATTTTAGCCCTAAAACTCTATTCAGGTAGTCTTCGACGTACAACTATTCATTTAGTGACTGGCCAAAGTTACCACAGCACTGAAAAAAGTGACCTACAACTGTTTTTCACACGATCGCTGTAGCTAGTGATCCTGTGATCAAAATTCAGAGGCTTGGCAACTGGCATGTATTAATGACGGTTGCAGTGTCCAGGGGTCAGGCAATCCCCTTTGGCCACCTTCTGACAGTCAGGGTCAGTGGGGGAAAGCCAGATTCACTTAACAACCGTGTTACTAACTTAACTGCAGGGATTCACTGCAGTGGCAAGAAAGGTCATAAAACGGGGCAAAACTCACTCATCAATTGTCTTGCTTACAAAGGGAAGATTTGGGCTCAATTATGGTTGCAAGTCGAAGTCTGCCTATACATGCGATTGGAGATTTCTTCTCTTTTATCTGTTCATTAATAAATGAACGTGGGAAGCCGCGTTCTACATCTGAAAGGCAGGATAACTCCCATGATTTTTCTAGCAGTAATGTTGGGATTTTGGAAGGGAAAAAAAAAACACCTGCACTTTTGAAACGTCAGCTTTATTCTCAAAAAGGCTAAAGTTTTAGCAGCTTTATTTTAATGCAAAAGGGGACATCAGTTATAGTTTGAGCACAACTCTAGCCCCCCCCCCACAAACATCATCCTGTGCTAGCCGGCCCTCTTGAATTTATGACACCACTGCTTTTACTGGAGGCCACCTCTTCTTTGCATGCCATGTCAAAACCCTATTTGCTTCTTCCAATTACCCAAATGAAGTGATGCTAAATACAGAACAGCCATTTTAATACTAATCTTAATAACCCCTCGTTGAGTCCATTGCCTTCCAGGCAGTTTCTCTGCCTCTTCAAGGTCTACAAGTGAAGCACCGACAATGGAGTAAATCTGCATTGACTCCTTCGGTTTGACATTTTGAGTGCTGAATTTGCAAACTCCTATGGTAAGACTTGTGTATCGTCCTTCCACACAACACCGAGGCCTTGGCTCAAGGGTACTGCCTAAACCGCTCTTTGCATATGTGCACCAGCGTACAACACATGAGCACGCACGCCCACACGTAAGTGAAGCCCAAGTACCGCAAAACAACGCATCTCCCAGTGACTGTGGAGCCTCGATAAAGCTGTCTAAAAGATTTAGAACGTGCTATTTTTCCCCCTCAACCATATAGAAAAACCCTTTTGAAATTGTACACACCCTTTCCAACAAGACGGCAAATTCCAGAGCTGGTGCTACTGTTCTAGTTAAAAGCAGGATTCAGCTGTTACAGGCTACCTGCTATGGTGAACAGCTCATTTCTAGAGGGGCTTTTGAGACCTTCCTACGGACAAACACAGGACATTGACACCCAGTTCCTGAAATGCACTGACAGTAATTACATTTGTGCATAGGTATAACCCCAACCTCAAACAAGTGCACCTGAAGTCCAGGATCCAGCATTTCTCACAAAAAGAAGCAATTTGGGCTAAGTCCAGGATAGGGGGAGTGGCGTTGACAATACTTCACTAGCTCTTTTCTGCAAGGAACGAAGTAGAAGCTCCACCGTAGGGCAAAAACGGTAGACAACGTTGAGAGGTGAGGTTTCAGAACACTTATTTGATCCAGAGGTGGTGACGCAGGGATGACAGCGGCCAACTTTTAAATTCGTAACGTGGCTGTCTACTTGGAACAAGCACTGCCAGGCTGGTTTGAACTGACCAAAAAGCTGCTGTGCTTATGGTCAATACTTTTACCCCCAAGGACATTACTTTCTGACTGTGGGGAAACACAGCAAGCTGACCACAGCTGAAATTTAGCTTCGGGAATACAAGAACCAAAAAAAAGGAAAAAAAAGCAGCCATCCAATTTCAACCCTGCTGATTTTAAACTACCAACATAATCCCTTTTTAATTTCCATGTTTATCGAAATGCCAGAACACAGATGCATTAATACTTAGGGGGTGTTGTTGTGTTGTTGTTTTTTTTTTAAAAAAAAAATCACATACGCACGCAACACACACACTTGGCGGAGTTTGCGCCGAACAAAACGGCACTCCGGGTCATGGTTTATATACAAGTGTTGTCAACTTAGTTGGCAACCCAGAGCCGTTTTGTAAATGCTGCTCTCCAATTTCCTTCCGTAAAGGCGTGAAAAGGTCTCGTGTGGGCACAATTCATCCTGAATTTCCAAGGGTCCCAAATGCTTCCAAGAAGTGAAAACCATGACCTGACCAGCTGCTACCTCTAGCACCTTTTTGAATCCTAATTCTCCTCCGGATTTCGGGGCTCCAGGGTGGGGGATGTGTTAAAAATGGTAAAAAAAAAAAAAAAAAAGGGATTATATTTTAGGCTGACCCTGCAGACAAATGACCAGCCTGGCATGCTTCATGATCGGGCGTCTGACTATCTCCCACCAGTCAGACCGGGTCACGGCAGCCTTTGCCTCCAAGAGAGAGGCCTGACGAAGGAGCGGTCATAACTCTTGGGGTTCAAATGCGGTCAGTTAAAATTACAACAAGTCAAATAGCTGATACTTTTCCCTTCGCCCGGCAAGGGGGACTCCGCATTGTTCATTAGGGTGTTCTGCCTCGCTTCGCTGATCAGCCGACAAGCCAAGTCCAAAAAGAGTTTTTCCACGTTATCGGATTCTTTTGCGGACGTCTCCAGATAATACATATCCTGGGCTCGGGAAAACTCTTCAGCTCTTTGTTGGGAGACTTCTCGCTTATCAGATAAATCAATCTTGTTTCCTAGAGGACCAAATGGGAGAATGAATGAATTGAACCTTTTATTGTCACAAGTACAACCATGTATACATTGAGACTGGCTGAGCCTGCCTTCGTGCCCCCACCCCCAACTCACAGTGACAACAAACCCTCCATCTTGTTACACCATGTGAGCTAATTGCACAACACACCGGCCTCGCAAGTCAATCATGCATAAAGTTTATAAAATTATTTCCCGTTCAAGAGCCTAACAGCCCATGGATAAAAGCTGTTCTTCAGCCTGTTGGTACAGCTGGCTATATTCCTATATCTCCTACCCGATGGTAGGAGAGTAAAGAGATACCGTCCAGGGTGTGAGTCATCCCTGAGAATTTTCCTCACTCTTCCAAGGCAGCGAGCCCTGGCGATGTCATACAGTGGTGTCAGGGGACAGCCCACAATGTCTTGTGCTGTGCTCACCACCCTCTGTAATGCTTTCCTATCCACGGCTGTCAGACCAGCATACCAAACCACAATACAGTACAAGAGGACGCTCTCTATAGTAGACCGGTAAAAGAGGGTCATTATCCGTTGTTCTACCCTGTTCTTCCGCAAGAC
Organism: Vipera ursinii; assembly: GCF_947247035.1. Taxonomy (NCBI): domain Eukaryota; kingdom Metazoa; phylum Chordata; class Lepidosauria; order Squamata; family Viperidae; genus Vipera; species Vipera ursinii. The sequence continues at coordinate 7,061,466 of NC_139514.1, forward strand.
CCTGAGAAACTGAAGTCTCTGTTGGGCCTTTCTGGCCACCTGGGTTGTATTAACTTTCCAGGTAACATCTTCGCAGAGGCAGACTCCCAGAAATTTAAAGGAGGAAAAACTCTCCTTTAAACAGAAAATATTAGGATTGAGAAAGTCACGAAGCCAACAACTGAACAAAGGATCTGCAAAGAGTAGTGATTTTATTGAGCCGGATATCAACTATGTAAGGGGTGGGGGGTGAAGATGGACCCGCCCTAGCCATTCACAGGGAATATCTAATGCTTATGCAGATTGTTGCTTTAATCTGGCAAGATGCAGATGACCAGGCTGAGTCTGAGGGCGGGGGTCAAGCGCGTCATCAGTTTGGAATCCCTTTGCACTCACAAGAGACCTAACTCCAGCCCACCTTGAATTCCATTGTTTTTTATGTACCACCACAACTGTTAGTAGTTCAGATTCTTGTTGAGAACCTTAGCGTGCAATAAACCTGAAGTCATTTGAGCCGCCTTGCTTGCTGCTTCCTGATTTATTGCGCCTGACCAGGTCCCCGGCATCGAATAGACATGCCAACGTTTCTTACCAACTAGGACGGTGATGACCTTATTGCTGGCATATTGCTCAATTTCCCGTAGCCATTCGGAGAGGCATCGGAAGGATTCTTCGCAGGTGATGTCATAGGTCAGGATCAACGCGTTGGCACTGCGATAATAGCTCTGCGTAATGGAACGAAATCTTTCTTGCCCCGCCGTGTCCCAGATCTGCAGCTTTTGTTTTCCGCACAACAGGGAAGAGGAGAAAGGGAAAACAAAAGGGTTGGGGAAAGGAAAAAAGAATGAATGCGTTAGCACTGACCCCAACAAAACCTGTGACCTCGCGTCTTTCCCAGTCCACAAATCCTCCAGGTGTTCCCATCCATATCAGGTGTCCGCCTCTATTTCTTTCAAAAGTTTTAAATTGAAAAAAAAAAGAAAAGAAAAGTATAACATGCAAAAAAAGAAGCAAAGAAAAAAGAGAGGGAAAAGTATGGATAAAGGAGAACGTTTGTAGTTCAGGGTTGAAATGAGACATCCTCTCTGGGCTTGACTGTTTTTTTCTGCAGACGTTTCATTACCCAACTAGGTAACATCATCAGTGCTAGAAGGGTTGTTAGCACTGATGATGTCACCTAGTCAGGAAATGAAATATCTGCAAGTAAATAACCAAGCTCAGAGAGCACAAAGGTCCTCACAGTCAGCCTATCCTCCCGCCAAAACATTTATTGGCATTCAAAGCAAGTGACACGCCAACTTTAAGGTTTATTCTCCAAAGGTTTTAGCTGGATGAACTCTGCCTTCTTTTATCTGGCCTCTCTCTCTTTTTTTTTTTTTTGGCCTTCTTTTTTAAAATGCACTAGTGCTGATTTTGCCTGTTGTTTGTTTGACCGAATTTTAATAACGTGTTTTTCATGTTTTGGAAAGGGAAAAGTTTAAGTATACAATGAATTCAGCAAATCCCCAGATTAAAGTCACCAGAGCTACGGGCCAATACAATTAATAAACGAGAGCAAAAGCCAACTACTTAAAAAGGAAGCTTTGTTATGGAGCCTTGTTTAAAGTAATGTATACAGTACGTGCAAAGTATTTTTCTTCCTAAGCAAACAGAAGATTGCCTTTCCTTTTAAACAATGAATATTGTTCTCTGACCATTTGCCTCCCATTTAATGTACCTATATTAAAATTGCAGTATTTGCTATTTTACAGAACATTCCTCTGTGTCTTATCATGGCCTCTCAACTATAAATTACACAGGACCGTAGACTAAATCAATGGAGCGGTAGACAGGCTGACTACTAATACCCAACATCTAAGCTGGATACGCAACAAATTCTAATAATATATCCTCATCTTTTAACCCAGAAGTGAGGAACTATGATCCCTATATGACTGGTGGACTTCAACTCCCAGAATTCCTGAGACAGCATGGGGGAACTATATGGCCCCTTCAGGACTCGTGGACTTCAACTCCCAGAATTCCTCACCAACGTGAGGGAACTATGGCCCCTTCAGCACTAGTGGACTTCAACTCCAAGAATTCCTCACCAACGTGAGGGAACTATGGCCCCTTCATGACTGGTGGACTTCAACTCCCAGAATTCCTGAGACAGCATGAGGGAACTATGGCCTCTTTATGACCAGTGGACTTCAGCTCCCAGAATTCCTGAGCCAGCATGGTTGGCTCAGGAATTCTGGGAGTTGAAGTCCACCGTTCATAAAGGGGCCATAGTTCTCCACTCCTGTTTTAACCGGATGTATTCTTTGCCAACCTGCCAGCTTATTCCATCAGCCATGCCCACTTTTTAGATACCCCATTCGCTTCCTTACTCCCAGCTTCCTATTTTCCTTTTACTATGATCACCTCCATTTTGTGCCTAGGGAGACACTGCAGTTTTAACAGGACAGGCAGGTAGTCCTCAACATACAGCTGTCACTGAGCCAGGAATTAAGGTCCTATAAGCCACGCTGGTTGTTAAGTAGATTCAATACGTGGCCCTACCCGATTTTGCAACCTTCCTGGCTGTGTGGTTAAGAGAATCACCACAATCAATAAGCAAAGGCCATAGTTAAGCAAAGGTGGCAATGCATTAAGAGGATCTGCCAAAGGCCCTTTTTCCCGCCTGGAAATCAGAAGACAACACGAGTATCTGGGAGGGAAAAAAATGTCATAAATCATGGTCAAATGATCACAGAATGCAAATGCGATCACATGACAGTGGAGGAAGATGCCCCAGACAACAAAACTTTAAATCTGGGTAATAGGTAACCCTGGGTAAGTGTGTGGTAACTTCAAATAATTGCTAAGCAACCAGTCGTAAATCGAAGACTACCATCGAATCTTTGGATCTGGGTCATAAGCAACCCTGGGGAGGTCTGGGGCAACATCAAATGGTTGCTAGGTAATCAGTCGCAAACCGAGGACTACCACCGAACCTCTGGGTCTGGGTCACACGTAGCCCTCGGGAGGTCTGGGGCAACTTCAAATGGTTGCTATGCAACCAGTTGTAAACCGAGGACTACCATCAAAACTCTGGGTCTGGGTCACATGTAGCCCTGAGGAGGTCTGCGGCAACTTCAAATGGTTGCTACGCAACTAGCTGTAAACTGAGGACTACCATCGAAGCTCTGACTCTGGGTCACACATAACCCTGGGGAGGTCTATGGTAACTTCAGACGGTTGCTAAGCAACCAATTGTAATTCGAGGATTACCTCTACTCTTTCACCAGCCTATTAAGAGTTTCCTTAATTTAGGGCTTTCTAGAGCCAGCTGTTACCCCTTTTTCTTCTCTTTCTGGACTCATAGTGGTACTAATCCCATCTCTGTTTTACAAGTAGTCCCTGGTTTACAACCGTTCATTTAGTGACCGTTCAAAATTACAGTGGCACTAGAAAAAGTCACCAATGACCGTTTTCCACATTTATGACCTTTGCAGCATCCCCATGGTCACGTGGTCAAAATTCAGACACCCGGCAACTGACTCCTATTTACGACGGCTGCATATGGTCACGGGATCCCCTTTTGCGACCTTCTGACAAGCAAAGTCAATGGGGGAAGCCAGATTCGTTTAACAACCGTGTGACTAACTTAACCACTGCAGTGACTCACTTAACAAAGGTGGCTAGGAAAGGTCGTAAAAGGGAGCCAAATTCACTTGACAACCATTTTGCTTAGCAAGAGAAATTTTGGGTTCCCTGGTGGTCTACCTGTATGCCCCCAGCTTTGCTTTATTTTTTTAACTTTTATTTATTTTGTTTATTGTTTATTAATATCCCACCTTTAGGGTTTTTTACGAATAGCTCAAAGTGGCAAACACACACAACAGAGTACTCCTTCTTCCTCCTACTTTTTTTTTCCCCACGACAACCACCCCGTGAGGTGATTTGGACTGAGAGAAAGAGAGAGAGAGAGACACTGACGGGCCCCAAAGTCATCCAGCTGGCTTTCGGGACTAAGGCGGGATTTGAACTCATGACCCTCGTGACTTAACCTCCTAGACCAGGGGGTCCTCAACCTGGGCAACTTTTAAGACTTGTGGGCTTCAATTCTGGGAGTTGGAAGTCCACAAGTTCTTAAAAGTTGCCCAGGTTGAGGGGCCCCTGGTCTAGGCTAAAACATATAAGGGACGGTTGCTGGAATTGGGTATGTGTAGTTTAATGAAGAGAAGAGTGAGGGGTGACATGATAGCAGTCTTCCAATATCTCAGGGGCTGCCCCAAAGAAGAGGGAGTCAAGCTGTTCTCCAAAGCACCTGAAAGCAGGACAAGAAGCAACGGATGGAAACTAATCAAGGAGAGAAGCAACCTAGAACTAAGGAGAAATTTCCTGACAGTTAGAACAATTAATCAGTGGAACAACCTGCCTCCAGAAGCTGTGAATGCTCCAACACTGGAGGTTTTTAAGAAGAGACTGGACAGCCATTTGCCTGAAATGGTATAAGGTTTCCTGCCTGAGCAGGGGGTTGGACTAGATGACCTCCAAGGTCCCTTCCAACTTTATATTATTATTATTATTATTATTATTATTATTATTATTATTATTATTATTATTATTATTATTATATTATTTTATTATTATTTTATTATTATTTTATTATTATTATTGTTGTTGTTGTTGTTGTTGTTATTGTTATTGTTATTATTATTATTATACCAAACGGGCTCTCTTTTGCTAACGTAGATCGTGATTGCACAATTGCCCCCATTAACTTGGAATTCAAACCTAGATAAAAATGTTGTTTTGAATGCCCTTTCAGCAATTCTGGCTGAGCAGAGAAGACTTGTTATTTCAGCTTTGCTGGTGAAAAGTGCTGAGTGCAGCCCTTGGCTTTTTAGCAAGAGAACCATAAACAACTCAAGCCAAACTCCTATTCCTACCGAAGGAAAAACAACCACAGATGCTCAAATTGCACGCTGAGCCAAGCCTAGCCGAAACCTTCCTGAAGTCAGCAGTTAATGGGTCTTCTGCTTAAGGAAGCCTATCCCAAAACTGGTCCCTTCCAGATGCTTTTGGGACTGGGGTGGGTGGGTGGGTGGGTGGGGGGACAAGCTTGGGGAGGGAAAGAATTGGCTCCTTCTGTTACGCTCCCAAAATCATCACAGCGGCTGACATTGTTGTGATTCAGGGTCAGCCTGTGGGTTCGGCAGTTGGGTCGGACGACTCAGAGGAGGAGGAGGAGGGGGGTGTTGAAGAGCTTGCTGAGGGGGTTGGACAGCTTGATGAGAGCCCTCAGCCAGGCCCCTCTCACCTGGTCACGACGCAGACCCAGCTGTGTGAGCCTGACAGCGTGGATGAAGATGACCCACAGCTGGCCCTGTTCAAGGACGCCCGGCGCAGGAGGCAGTCAATCAGGAGTAAACAGAGGAAGGCAATGGGGCTCCTCGGAAGGAGGCAGAGAGAAGCCACGCCCTGAACTGTATTTAAGGGGGAATGCGTGAGAGGGCTGGTTTGCTGAAGGCAACCGCTTGAAAAGCTCCTGTTTCTTGGTTCGTGTCTTGTTCTATTTGTTTTTGTAACAATAAATTTGGCAGGCGTAATTCCAGCCTCTTGCCTTCTTGTAAAAGGGGTTGTCCCTGCCTTTTCTGCAGGGCCGGTAGCAGGCTGGTACAGAACAGACATTAGTTAGAAGGAACAAAACTCCCCTCGCTTGTAATCTTCAAGGACGCAAGAGCAAAAGAAACGAGGAAGAACAAAAAGAACGCGCGCTTTCTGAAGATCGGTTTTGAAAATGGCAAAGTTCTGAAAATCATCGGCTTGAAAGGGCCAAGAGAACAAAGCAACAATCTCCAGCACTTCTTCATTTTTTTCCTTCCTTCCTTCCCTTTTTCTCCTTCCTTCCTTCTTTTTCCTTCCTTCCCTTGTTTCCTTCCTTCCTCCTTCTTCCTTTCTTTTTTCCTTCCTTCCTTTCCTTCCTGTTTCCTTCCTTCCTTTTTCTCTTTTCTTCTTCCTTCCTTCCTTTTTTCTTTCTTTCTTCTTCCTTCCTTCCTTCCTTCCTTCCTTCCTTCCTCGTCCTTCCTCCCTTTTCCTTTCCAGTGTTTATTATTTTAACAAATAACTCAAGGTGGCAAACACACTCAACACCCCTTCCTCCTCTGATTTTTCCCACACCAACAACCCTGTGAGGTAGATGGGATTGAGAGAGAGTGGCCCAAGGCCACCCAGCTGACTTTCATGGCTAAGGTGGGACTTGAACTCCTGGCCTACCCACTCTCTATCCTTGGCCCTCAATCACTAGATCAAACTGACTTCATTAACAAGAGAAGAATGGCTTGATGTAACCCCATTCTTGAGACCCCCTCCTCCGCAAGCCGTGGTCAAACCTTGAGGAGCAAATAACCCAAAACCTACTATATATAAAGCCTGCTTTTTTTTCCTAGGTGAAACTTGGTCTCTGGGACCGTTTTATATTTCAATCTTTTTTTTGGGGGGGGGGCTTTGTTTTCTTGTTTTGGGACGAAACCCCCCCCCCGAATGGTGTGGGGAGTGTGTGAACGGATTTCCAGAAAACATTGCAGACTACAGGGACCATTTGGGCTTCAGTTTGAGATGCAGACAGCACAGACTCATTGTTCTGTACCAGCCTGCTACCGGCCCTGCAGAAAAGGCAGGGACAAACCCCTTTTACAAGAAGGCAAGAGGCTGGAATTACGCCTGCCAAATTTATTACCACAAAAACAAACGGAACAAGACAAACCAAGAAACAGGAGCTTTAAGAAACATGAACTATCCAAGTGGTTGCCTTCAGCAAACCAGCCCTCCCCAGACATTCCCCTTATATAGATTTCAGGGCGTGGCTCCTCTCTGCCTCCTTCCGAGGAACCCCATTGCCTTCCTCTGTTTACTCCTAATTGACTGCCTCCTGCGTCGGGCGTCCTTGAACAGGGCCAGCTGTGGGTCATCTTCATCCACGCTGTCAGGCTCACACAGCTGGGTCTCCGTGGTGACCAAGTGGGAGGGGCCTGGCTGAGGGCTCTCATCAGCAAGATCTTCAACCCCCTCAGCAAGGTCTTCAACACCCCCCTCCTCCTCCTCTGAGTCGTCCGACCCAACTGCCGAACCCACAGGCTGACCCTGAATCACAACACTCATCCCCAACAGCCTGCGTGCCTGTCTTCAACATTTATTGATTTATTTATTACATTTTTATACCGCCCTTCTCCCGAAGGACTCAGGGCGGTGTACAGGGCAATAAATATAAAAAATGGAATACAAAAGTTAAAAAACGATTAAATATTATGCCCAAGTTTAAAACAATAATTAAAAAACATATTAAAACCCCAACATTGAAGGGACCCAGGGCAGAACACATCCTGCAACCAAGGAAGGCTTGGGCTTCTCAGGTGACCCTGAGGTCACAGATAAACCTCCAAGTAGCCTCAATGACTCTGAAACAGACATGTCAAACTCGCGACGTCACGTGACGTCGCATCGGAGCTTTTCCCCCATTGCCGGCAATGGGCTGGGCGCGGTTTCGTCGTGACGCATCCGGCCCGCGGGCTGGCAGTTTGACACCCCTGCTCCCAAAGGATGCAAATGACCAGCTCTCTGCAAGGAATACTGTATAACTCCTTCCATACTTTCCCCTCCAGTCAGAGCTGGAGAAGCTTCTTGGATGAGAAGCGTAACGTCTTCAAAGGAAAACAAGAAAGTCCAGCTGCCTCCTGAAAAAAAACTCCTTTGGGGACAACGGATGGAAACCAATCAAGGAGAGAAGCAACCTGGAACTGAGGAGAAATTTCCTGACAGTGAGGACAATTAATCAGTGGAAGGATCCTAGATTGCCTCCAGAGGTTGTAGGTGCTCCATCACTGGAGGTTTTCAATTAGCCAGGTCATAATTAATTAAAAGAGCCTTGGTGGAGCAGTGGGCTAATGCCTCCTTAAGTAACACCAGCTGCCTGCAATTAGTGCAGGTTCGAGTCCCACCAGGCTCAAGGTGGACTCAGCCTTCCATCCTTCCGAGGTAGGTAAAATGAGGACCCAGATTGTTGGGGTCAATTAAGCTGACTTTGTAATAATGCCACTTGGGGGTGTGTGTGTGAAAGCCCTAATAAGCAGGCATATACATAGAATGAAGGCTACTGCTAAGCTTGTAAGCCGCCCTGAGTCTTCGGAGAAGGGCGGTCGCTCGGCCGTCATGAGGGTCTCTGCCGGTCTGTGGGGCGGGTGGCTCTTCTGCCTCGCCTGGCTCGGCCATTTCGGCCGTGCCCAGCGCATCTTTGGCCTTCCTCGTCTTCACCAGGCCTCCCGTCGCGATCCCTCCCGGCTCTTGGGGCTTCACGCTTACCGCACTTGCTATATCACCCAAAAGGTAAGGCGAGGAAGAGCCGGGCGGCTTTCCCCTCAAGCCTTTTCGTCGCAAAGCATCCTGTCTTTCTTCCTCCACCCACGTTCCCTTCCGTTTCCCTTTTAACCGTGCCTGTATCTAGTGGCGGTGAGTCCCGCAGGATCGCCCTCGCTGTGCCTGGAAGGGAAAATTAAGAGCCTTGGTGGAGCAAGTGGGCCAATGCCGCCTTAAGTAACACCAGCTGCCTGCAATTAGTGCAGGTTCGAGTCCCACCAGGCTCAAGGTTGACTCAGCCTTCCATCCTTCCGAGGTGGGTAAAATGAGGACCCAGATTGTTGGGGTCAATTAAGCTGACTTTGTAATAATGCCACTTGGGGGTGTGTGTGTGAAAGCCCTAATAAGCAGGCATATACATAGAATGAAGGCTACTGCTAAGCTTGTAAGCCGCCCTGAGTCTTCGGAGAAGGGCGGGATATAAATGGAATTAAAATAAAAAAAATAAAAAAAATAATTGAAAGCTTTTCCCTCCCATCTAGTTTCAGACTGTTGGATTGGAGACTAAGTTGGACTCCTAGACTGGAGACTAAATTCCACATGGGAAGCCTACCATGTGTCCTTTAAGTTGTCCTCAGTTGCAACATACACATTTGGAACTTGAAGAGATTCCACGCTGAGGCAGAAACGATCAGCAAGGACTTACCTTTACTTTCTCACCGTTTATCTCCACTGTCTTAATCATAAAGTCAACCCCAATGGTGGCTCCTTGGCCTGGTGGGAAAAGTCCCTTAACAAACAAAGAAAATAAAATATTCAGACAACACTTTCAGCTCTAGATCAAAGTTCGGCATGCTATTATTGTTCCAGGCTTGGATTAGGCTCAATACAGACAGTCCTTGATTTATAACTGTTCGTTTAAGCATCCATTCGATGTTACCATGGCACTGAAAAAAGTGACTTGCAACTGGTCCTCCCACTTACGTCCATCGCAACATCTGCATGGTCCTGTGATCAAAATTTGGGCGCTTAGAGCAGACAACCAACCCAGCCTACCTCACAGGCTTATTGTTGGATTACGATCGGGGAGACTGAGGTTTATTTATTGATATCCTGCCTATATTATTTTCACAAATAAGGCAGTGAACATATCCATCACATCTTCCTCCTCCTATTTTCCCCAACACAACAACCCTGTGAGGTGGGTTGGGCTGAGAGAGAGGGACTGATCCAAAGTCACCCATCCGGCTTTCGTACCTAAGGCAGGACTGGAACTCCCAGGCTCCCAAGGTTACCCAGCTGGCTTTAATGGCTGTGACTAGAACTTACAGTCTCCTGGTGATTGGCCCAAAGACACCCATCTGGCTTTAATAGCTAAGGTGGGATTTGAATTCACAGTCTCCTGGTGATTGACCCAAAGACACCCAGTTGGCTTTCATTATTAAGGTGGGACTAGAACTCAGTCTCCTGGTGACTGGTCCAAAGACACCCGGCCAGCCTTCATGGCTAAGGTGGGACTAGAACTCACAGTTTCCTGGTAATTGGCCCAAAGACACCCAGATGTCTTTCATTTTTAAGGTGGGACTAGAACTCACAGTCTCCCAGTAATGGCCCCTTCATGACTTGTGGACTTCAACTCCCAGAATTCCTCAGCCAGCATGGGGGAACTATGGCCCCTTCATGACTTGTGGACTTCAACTTCTAGAATTCCTGAGTCAGCCATGCTGAGGAGAAAGAGAGGTTTCCAAGCTGAGCCATGCTGGCTCAGGAATTCTGGGAGTTGAAGTCCACGAGTCATAAAAGAGCCAAGGTTGCCTACCCCTGGCTTAGTTCATTCACATATTACAACAAACCAACTGGGACTTTCCTGCTGCACTAAAATAGCCAGGTCATAACTGAAAGCTTTTTCTCCCATCTGTTTCAGACTGTTGGCACCAGAGTTTCCCAGAATGATTGTATACCTGGAGCCGGATCTATTAACATTTTAATAGGCCCTAAAAACATCTTGACTGTCTGGAGGGTTGGTGAAGCTGGTTTAAGCATTAATTCTCTCTGCAGAAGTGTCTTGTTTTTGTTTTGTTTTTTCAATAAGGGTTTTAATGATTGCTTGAAAGGTTACCAGCCATTGTGAGATTACTGGAGCCTCTGCATTTCAGCTGTGATCTCCAAATGGATCTGAGTGAGCAACTGTATTAATTGTTGATGCTCTAATGCAGGGGTCTTCAAGCTTTTATGACTTGTGGACCAACTCCCAGAATTCCTCAGCCAGGAAGGAAGGAAAACAAGGGGAGAGGAGGAGGGAGAGGGAGGAAGGTAGGAAGAAAGGAAAACAAAGGGAGGGAGGGAGGGAGGGAGGGAGGGAAGGAAGGAAGGAAGGAAGGAAGGAAGGAAGGAAGGAAGGAAGGAAGGAAGGAAGGAAGGAAGGAAAGCAAAGGGAGAGGGAGAGAGGAAAGAAGGAAGGAAAACAAGGAGGAAGAGGGAGAGGGAGAAAGGAAGGAAGGAAAGCAAAGGGAGAGAAAGAGGGAGAGAGGAAAGAAGGAAAAAAGGGAGGGAGGGAAGGAAGGAAGGAAAACAAGGGGAGAGGAAGAGGGAGAGGGAGGGAGGAAGGAAGGAAGGAAAGCAAAGGGAGAGGAAGAGGGAGAGAGGAAAGAAGAAAGGAAAACAAGGGGAGAGGGAGGGAGGGAGGGAAGGAAGGAAGGAAGGAAAACAGAGAGGAAGAGGGAGAGAGGAAAGAAGAAAGGAAAACAAGGGGAGAGGAGGAGGGAGGGAGGGAGGAAGGTAGGAAGAAAGGAAAACAGGGAGAGGGAGAGGGAGAGAGGAAAAGAAGGAAAACAAGGAGAGAGGGAGAGGGAGGGAGGGAGGGAGGGAGGAAGGAAGGAAGGAAGGAAGGAAGGAAGGAAGGAAGGAAGGAAGGAAGGAAGGAAGGAAGGAAGGAAGGGCCAAGAACCACTTAAGAGAATGCTGTATACAAGTTTAAGTGCTCTTGCTATCAGTCACTTTTTCCAGTGATATGGTACCTTTGAACTGTCACTAAAATGAATGGTTGTAAGTCAACAACTACCTTGTACTCTAGTTTAACAAACCAGAAAAATCTTTTCTTTAAACAAGAAACATCCGTACCTGTCAATCATTATTCCGTTTAAGACATGTTTGTTTTTCTACAAGCCAATGACAGACCAGTTCGCAGAAAGTGATTTTCAAAAGCTGGATTTACCACCTCACACCAACGAAGCCCTGACAATCTGTCAATTTTCAATTCCCCGTCTCAGGGAGGTTTTACATGCCGCCTTTAAATGATGCGTACATATTCTGGCTAAAAATCGGGAGACTGGGAGTTCTAGTCCCACCTTGGGCATGAAAGGCGACCGTGGGGTCAATCCCTTTCTCTCTCTCTCTCTCTCAGCCCAACCCCACCTCACAGGGTTGTTGTTGGGGGGAAAACAATGGAGGATATGTTGGCTGCCTTGAGTTATTTTTGTAAAAATAATAAAGGCAGGATATAATAATAAATGAAATGAAATAAAATGATTAAAAAATGAAATAAAATGAAATAATAAAACAAAACAAAACAAGTCTATGGAGATTCTCAGTCGTAGCTGTCCCAAAAGTGCTTTTTCAGGAGGCAGCTGGACTTGGTTTTTCTTTGACGATGTTTCGCTTCTTGGATGAGAAGCTAAAATGTCTTTAAAAAAACAAACCCACCAAGAAAGTCCAGTTGCTTTCTGAAAAAAGCACCTTCGGGAAAAAATAAAATAAAAAATAAAATAAAATAAAATAAAATAAAATAAAATAAAATAAAATAAAATAAAATAAAATAAAATAAAATAAAATAAAATAATAAAATAAAATAAAATAATAAAATAAAATAAAATAATAAAATAAAATAAAATAATAAAATAAAATAAAATAAAATAAAATAAAATAAAATAATAAAATAAAATAAAATAAAATAATAAAATAAAATAAAATGATAAAATAAAATAAAATAAAATAAATAAAATAATAAAATAAAATAAAATAAAATAATAAAATAAAATAAAATAAAATAAAATAAAATAAAATGATAAAATAAAATAAAATAATAAAATAATAAAATAAAATAAAATGATAAAATAAAATAAAATAAAATAAATAAAATAATAAAATAAAATAATAAAATAAAATAATTAAATAAAATAATTAAATAAAATAATTAAATAAATTAAATTAAATTAAATTAAATTAAATTAAAATAATAAAATATAAAAAATAAAAAGCAAATGGCCCAAATCCTCAGGGGTGGGTGGGTGGGGAGGGAATGGGGGGGGGTGGAGGTGTCTTTTCCCCCTGACATGCAGAAATACCCACAAGGAAGGTGAGGAGCCTATGATCCACTTGACATCTTACCTGTGTGAATCGTCGCACTAAGCAGGTCTTCCCCACACCAGCGTTCCCGATTAAAACTATTTTGAAGAGAAAGTCATAATCTTCCATACTCATTTACCGAGCTGCAAGGAAAGAAGGAAAAGAGAACTAAACAGATCCAGAAGGATATATATATATATATATATAAATTAAATGCTTCCTAACAGAACAACGCTGGAGAATCTAGGAAACGTTACAGGATTAGGAAGCAAAATGATTAGGTCACATTAGGTCCAGTGTTTTTTTCGATGACTAACAGACTTTGCTCCTTCAACCGCGCAAAACAAAGTTCACTGGATATTGGCAGCTTTCTTCCAACGCTACAATATTTATTGAAACGTATGCAAGGACAGTACTGCCGGTCCTCAACTTACGAACACAATTGGGAATAGAATTTCCAGGCGGTGGTTAAATGAGCTGCACCTGATTTTGTGTGTGTGTGTGCCATGGTTGCTACGTCCCCGCACATATCACCGTCACAGCATCATCAAAATTTGGACGCTTGGCAACTGGTAAGTATTTAACCATGGTGGTACCATCCCAGGGTCATGTGATTGAGGCCTTCCCTGCTGAACTCCAACAAACAATGAGGAAAGCCGAATAACATGTCTCCCTTAACAATGACAATGTTTCCCTTCAAACTGAATTCATTCATTCAGAATAGAGCTGGAAGGGACCTTGGAGATCTTCTATTCCACCCCCCTGTTCAAGCAGAAAACTCCATACCAGGGGTAGGCAACCTTGGCTCTTTTATGACTTGTGGACTTCAACTCCCAGAATTCCTGAGCAAGCATTGCTGGCTCAGGAATTCTGGGAGCTGAAGTCCACAAGTCATGAAGGGGCCAAAGTTTTCCCCATGCTGGCTGAGGAATTCTGGGAGTTGAAGTCCACAAGTCATGAAGGGACCATAGTTCCCCCATGCTGGCTCAGGAATTCTGGGAGTTGAAGTCCATGAGTCATAAAAGAGCCAAGGTTGCCTACCCCTGCCCCATACCATTTCAGACAAATGGTTATCCAATAATCTCTTCTTAAAAACCTCCAGTGATGGAACACCCACAACTTCTGAAGGCAAGCGGTTCCACTGATTAATTGTTCTCACTGTCAAGAAATTCCTCCTTAGTTCTAGGCCGGTTTTCTCTTTAATATCTTCCACCCATTACTTCTTGTCCTGCCTTGGAAAATAAGTCGGCCTTTCCTTCTCTGCAACAGCCCCATAGACCAGGGGTCTTCAAACTCGGCCCTTTTATGGACTTCAGCTCCCAGAATTCCTCAGCCAGGCAAGCTGGCTGAGGAATTCTGGGAGCTGAAGTCCACAAGTCATAAAAGGGCCGAGTTTGAAGACCCCTGCTGTAGACCTTCCCTCCAAACACTAACTAGAATTAAACTGAACTCGGCTTAGTTTATTGTGCCGATAACCATCATTCGGGATTGCCCATCAGTCTGATGCAAATAATAGCAGTCTTCTACACATCCTGTAGCAGGAATTAAACCACAAAGGACTTCTGCATGCCCGCAATTACTTTCCTTGCCTAGCTTACCTCCCTCTCTCTCTCTCTCTCTCTCTCTCTCTCTCTCTCTCTCTCTCTCTCTCTCTCTCTCTCTCTCTCTCTCTCTCTCTCTCTCTCTCTCTCTCTCTCCCTCCCTCCCTCCCTCCCTCTCTCTGTGAATCTGACCTTCTAGCTTTTCCTCCCTGGCGATAAGGAGTTCCGTGTGACCAACATGTCACAGAGGAAAGAATTCCATGCTGGGAGGGGGAGTGAGAAACACTGGGAAGTGGGGAGGGGGGAAATTAGATGGCTGTTTGCTAATCTATGGGAAGCTGAAGACAGAGAGAAAGTCCAGACACCTACTGGAAGGGGCAAGGGAGATTAGACATGAAATGTCCCCTCCACAGTGTAAATATTTACCCGGATTCTCTGGTTGCTGCAGATAGATCTGGAATGCCACATCAAGGTTGTCCAAATGCTCCGGTTTGGCTAGGCTAGGACAACAGAAGCCCCAGAGTGAGGCTTCCAGAGGCCCAGGACAAGGAGAAATGCAGACTTCTGCAGGCGGGATTGGTGGGACCCCACCTCAGATAAAGTATCTGATTCTGGTCACTGCCCTGTAAGGATTTAGACCGGGTAAAGGTTTCCCGTCCATCGTGTCTGGAAGGAAGGAAGGAAGGAAGGAAGGAAGGAAGGAAGGAAGGAAGGAAGGAAGGAAGGAAGGAAAGAAGGAAGGAAGGAAGGAAAACAAAGAGAGGAAGAGGAAGGAAGGAAGGCCCAACTTCTTTCCTGCCCTGTTATCCGTTTCTTGGGCTCTTCAGTTTAACTCTTCAGTGTTTTGTTCTGGGAAATGGGTATTTTGTTATGTTCCAGAGGGAGGGAGGGAGGGAGGGAAGGAGGGGAAGGAAGGAAGGAAGGAAGGTAGGTGTATGGATGGAGGGGAAAGGTGTATGGATGAGAGGAAGGAAGGAAGGAACGTATATGGATGAGAGGAAGGAGAAGGAAGGAAGGGAGAGGGGAGGGAGGGAGGGAGGATGGAAGGAGTAAGGATAGGGAAGGGAAGGGAAGGGGAGGAAAGAAAAAGAAAAAAAAGAAAAAGAAAGAGAGAGAAAGAAAGAAAGAAAGAAAGAAAGAAAGAAAGAAAGAAAGAAAGAAAGAAAGAAAGAAAGAAAGAAAGAGAAAATGGGGGAAAGAGGCAGGGAGAAGAGAAACAGAATGACTAAGAACTATGACCTACTGTATGAGGAGACTCTGAAAGAGCTGGGTGATTTCACCTTGAGAATAGAAGATTGAGGAGGAACACAACCACACTTTCCGTATGTCTGAAGGGACATCCCAAAGAAGGCAGTGTAGACCTGCTTTCCATCATTCCAGAGCCTAAGGCTCAATGTAATAGAAGCAAGCTGCAGGAAAGCTGAGTCTAATTCTTATTATACAAGGAGGCTGACAGTAGCATGGCACCAATTACAGGTAGTCCTTGAGTTATGACCATAACGGAGCCATTACAGTCTGACTCATGAAGGTCGTAAAGTGGATCACCAGGTGACCAGACCCATTTTTATGATCTTGCCTGTGGCAATTGGTTAAGCAAACACAGAAGTTCATCCAGCTGCAGCTTTTGTTAAGCAAACCCGTTAAGTATGGCTTGTTAACTATGGGCTGGTTTCTGCCAAAAATCAGAGATTTTCTGGCAAAAATTTCATCAATCGCAGGCACATGATCACAGTGTGCCAGTTGCCAGGTGCCCAAAATGCAATCACATGGTTGCAGAAGCGGGTATGTGTGTGTTTGTGTGTGTGTGTGTGTGTGTGTGTGTGTGTGAGAGAGAGAGAGAGAGAGAGAGAATGTCAGAACTTTGAGACAAAGTTGTAAGTCTCTTTTAGGGGGTTCCATCGTAGCCAAGAAATTAAAAGACGCTTGCTCCTGGGGAGGAAAGCCATGGCAAATCTAGACAGCACACTAAAAAGCAGAGACATCACCCTGCCAACAAAAGTGCGTATAGTCAAGGCCATGGTCTTCCCAGTTGCAATGTATGGCAGTGATAGCTGGACCATAAGAAAGGCTGAGCGCCAAAGAATTGAGGCCTTGGAACTCTGGTGCTGGAGAAGACTCCTGCGAGTCCCTTGGACTGCAAGGCCTTCATACCGGTCAGTCCTAGAGGAGATCAACCCTGACTACTCTTTAGAAGGCCAGATCCTGAAGTTGAAACTCAAATACTTTGGCCACCTAATGAGAAGGAAGGACTCACTGGAGAAGAGCCTAATGCTGGGAAAGGTTGAGGGCAATAGAAGAAGGGGACGACAGAGAATGAGGTGGCTGGATGGAGTCACTGAAGCAGGAGGCGTGAGCTTAAAGGGACTCCAGAAGATGGTAGAGGACAGGAAGGCCTGGAGGAACATTGTCCATAGGGGCGTGATGGGTCGGACACGACTTCGCAACTAACAACAACAACAATCGTAGCTTCAAACTGTTTGTGAATGACCAATTCAATGTACAAAGAATTCTGTTTCTCAACCTTGACAACAACAACGACAATAAAGTTGGAAGGGACCTTGGAGGACATCTAGTCCAACCCCCTGCCCAGGCAAGAAACCCCTATACCATTTCGGACAAATGGCTGTCCAGTCTCTTCTTAAAAACTTCCAGTGTTGGAGCATTCACAACTTCTGGAAGGCAGGTTGTTCCACTGGTTAATTGTTCTGACTGTCAGGAAATTTCTCGTAAGTTTCTTAGTATTAATATGTGGGGACTTGTAACTCCCAGAATTCCCCCCAGCCAGCATGCTAACTGGGGGAATTCTGGGAGTTGAAGTCCACACGGCTTAAAGTTGAGGCAGTTGAAGACGACCTAGAGAAAAAGGTGGGCTATCGGTTGTTTTCTATGTTCAAGCAACAGGGAGCAGTAATGGGTCCTCTCCAATTCCCCATTCCCAATAATATGTAGATATTTTCTATATAGAAGAGAGTTCAGTGCTCTCGGCAACCTAAAACCCAGATTTTTGTATCCTTCCCTAAATTAGAAGCATGAAAAATTACACTAATAATTAGACTTGGTGAAGCTGGAATTTTCCCCTCAACAATAATGAAACAGAACCCAGATGAAAACAAGCTTCCATTACGACTTTGGCTACAGAGAGAGGCAAATGTTTTACGATCTCAAAAAGCCAAATTATATTTCCATAATATAGTCTCACTAATCCGTAATATGTCAGGGGCTGCCCCAAAGAAGAGGGAGTCAAGCTATTCTCCAAAGCAGCTAAAGGCAGGACAAGAAGCAACGGATGGAAACTAATCAAGGAGAGAAGCAACCTAGAACTAAGGAGAAATTTCCTGACATTGAGAACAATTCACCAGTGGAACAACCTGCCTCCAGAAGTGCTGAATGCTCCAACACTGGAAGTTTTTAAGAAGAGACTGGACAGCCATTTGTCTGAAATGGTATAGGATTTCCTGCCTGAGCAGGGGATTGGACTAGATGACCTCCAAGATCCCTTCCAACATCATCATCATCATTATTATTATTATGGGGAGGCAGAACAAAAAAAGTCCCACCTAGAGACAACTCCACCTCTCCTCAAATTGTATCGTTTTATTTTCAGCTTCATCAGGACCAGAAACCTGTTCTTTCCTTTTTTTGAATGGGGGGCAAACGTGTGTTACAGGTAAGTGCTCGACTTACAAGCGGTGCTCCAATGAACTTCATAATTTTTTTTTGCTAAGTGAGACAGCTGTTAAGTGAGTTTTACCCCATTTAATGACCTTTCTCGCCACAGTTGTTAAGTGAATCACTGCCGTTGATAAGTTAGTAACCCGGTTGTTAAGTGAATCTGTCTTCCCCACTGGGACTTTGCTTGTTAGATGGTCGCAAAAGGGGGAATCACGTGACCCCAGGAGGCTGCAATTGTCGTAAGTATGAACCAGTTGCCGGGCCTCTGAATTTCGAACTCCTGAGCATGCTGCAAAGGTCGTAACTGTGGGGGGGGGGAAGGCCTAAGTCACTTTTTTCCACTGCCGTTGCAACATTGAACGGTCACTAAATGAACAGCTGTAAGTCGAGGACGACCTGTACGTGACCCCGGGACGCTGCCACCCGTCAGAAACATGAGTCCGTTGCCAAGCATCCGAACTTTGATCGCGTGACCGTGGGGATGCCGCAACGGTTGTTAAGTGTGAAAAACGGTCGCGCTTTTTTCATTGCTGTTGTAAGTTTGAACGGCCACTAAACGAGCTGTCGTAAAGCGAGGACTTCTAGAAACACACGCAGGCATTCGTTTGGCTTGCTGTTTATCTAAATTCTGCCCTGGAAGCATGCCACTGAGCCGCAGAACACTTTGCTGTGAGTGAGGCATTCTTTTTAGCATTTATCTCAAAGTGCTTGTCAGAGGAATCCTCATCAGCTGATAGAGGGACGTAAACAGGGCCTGGGCCTTCAAGCTTCTCCAGCCTCACCCAGAGAATTCAATCCAGAATCCAGTCTCAGCTGGCCTCAAAACTTTTTCTTTACTACAGGGGTCTTCAAACTTGGCCCTTTTATGACTTGTGGACTTCAACTCCCAGAATTCCTCAGCTAGGCTTGCTGGCTGAGGAATTCTGGGAGTTGAAGTCCACAAGTCTTAAAGTTGCCATGTTTGAAGACCCCTGCTTTACTAGTTAAGGGAGAGTTCCTCAGGAAATTGCGTAGAGTCACCGGCTGTTTTTCTCAGCTTTTGGCAGCTTGAAAATATGGGGGGGGGTTCCTTCTTCAGCTCCCAGAATGACCACTGTGGACTATGTTGCTTTCTGGCTGCAAATTGAGCAGATGGTTTTGATTCTGAGTTAGTAGGCATTATTCTATCTTTTTCTTTTTTTAAGAGAGAGAGAGAGAGAGGCTGCCGCAGCCCAATGCTAGGATCTTACCTTCACAAGAATCCTGTGAAATGGATGAAAGAGAAGGCCTGTTTGCAATGGGACATGATGCCACGCTTAGGGTAAACCACAGTTCTGGGATGTTTGGCACAGGGAGGAGCGGTTTGCGGGTCCCTCTGTTGCAACTGATCAGCCCACCCTTCCTTCTTTCCTCCCTCCAACCCATACATTTTCCTTTCTTTTCCTTTCCTTTCCCTTCCTCTCATTCCTTGTTTCCTTTCCTCTCCTCTCCTTTCTTTTCCTTTCCTTTCCTCGTTTCCTTATCTTCCTTCCTTCCTCATTTCATTATCCTTCCCGCCTTCCCTCTCCTCTGCCAGTCTCTTTTCAAACAAAAGGCACCATTTCAACACAATTTCCTCCCAAGGAATTTTCCCTTTTTTCCTTCACTTCTCTTCCATCACTGAAATTTATTTATTTTATTAAATTTATATACCGCCCTTTCCCGAAGGACTCAGGGAGGTTTACAGGGCATCTAAAACAACCAATACAAAAGTTAAAAACAAATTTAAAAAGATTAAATCATCCCTAGAATTAAAAACCCCAGTTAAAAATTCTCAGCCTGGGCCGGAGAGCTCAAAGAGCCAGGTTTTCAGGTCCCGGCGAAATGTGTGGAGGTCGGGGTCAGTCCTAAGCTCCACGGGCAGCTGGTTCCAGAGGGCAGGCGCACCCACAGAGAAGGCCCTTCCCCTGGGTGTTATCCGCCGACAATCTTTTATCGGCAGCACCCTGAGAAGACCCTCCCTGTGGGAGCGCACTGGACGAAGGAAGCTTGATGCCGGCAGCAGGTGTTCCCTCAGATATCCCGGACCCAAGCCATTCAGGGCTTTATAGGTCATCACCAGCACCTTGAATCTCTGTCTGTCACACCTGCCACAAACTTACAAGCTCTAGGTCTGCAGTGGCGAACAGGTGGCACGCAGAGCCCTCTCTGTGGGCACGTGCACCGTCGTCCCAGTCCTGGGCCTTCAGCTGGGTTTTATAAAACCTTTTCGCTTTAGGCCTCCGCCGCCGTGTGCAAAAAAAAAAAAGAGGTTCAATCAATCAATCAATTTCAACTTCTCGCCGGAAAAAAAAAAGATCTTGCAAAGTTGGAATTGATTGATTGAACTTTTTAGTTCCACCCAGTCTGCTGTTACCGCCGCAGCCACGCCCACCCGATGGGCCACGCCCACCTGATGGGCCACGCCCACCCGGCACCCGACGATATGTAAGTGGGTTTTGAGTTGCAGTTTGGCCACTCGGTCTCTAAAAGGTTCGGCATCACTGTTCTAGGTAGAAAACATTCCTTGGCTCCATTGGCTGAGAAAAGTACCGTATTTTCCGGCGTATAAGACGACCTGGCGTATAAGACGACCCCCCAACTTTTGAGAAGTTTTTCAGGGGTTAAAAAGTTGTCTTATACGCCGGAAAATACGGTATATATTTATTAGAGGTCAAGTGTGTTGGAATAATGCGTAGTCAGAACTGAGATTTGCCCACCAAAATTCATAGGTTATATACTTTACCCTCCTTTCCCGTCTTTTCATTTCCCACCCTAAGGTAACCAATGAAAACACTGCAAGCTGTTTTCCTAACAGCTAGTCCAGTGTGCTCTGGTATGCTTTTCCCAGCTGGGGCAACCTTGAAGCAGCTTCTCCAGAAGACACAACTACTACTTTCGCTTTCCCATCATATCCCCCTTCTCCCCTAGTTCATGGCAGACTGTCACTGCATATCAGTGAAGCACAAGCAAGCATGAGGAGGCAACTGACATTGTCCTTCTGGATTCGCATATGTAAGATTGGGGTGGGGCAGTGGTGGGATTCAGCCAAGTTCAGACCACTTTGGCAGAACCGATAGCTAATTTTTTGTCGCCCAGGCCCAGAACGGACTTCCGGAAGCGGCATCCACACAGAGAACCGGTTGTTCACGTATCTGAATCCCACCACTGGGATGGAGAGATATCTGCATATTATTTATAGCAGTGTTTCTCAACCTTGGTCACTTTGAGCTGTGTGGACTTCAACTCCCAGCATGGCTAGCTGGGGAATTCTGGGAGTTGAAGTCCACACAGCTTAAAGTGACCAAGGTTGAGAAATGCTGATCTTTAGTAATGTTAGTTTGCTCTGCTATGTCTAATTGGGCTTCAAACAAGTTGCTTGCTCATGTGTACAGAGCACAAAGTCATATGATAGGAATCCTGTAAAAGAAATGAAATTAAAAAAAACACAGTTTGATTATCCGCTCATTTTTTACCTAAATTTATATCCATTTCCTTTTTTTCCTCTGAAAGCTTTTTTTTTAACTTCCGTGGAGGGCTCCAAAACGTTTGCAATATTTATCTGGGTAATTTCTGGAGCTGTTGCCTACTTAAAAGATATACTGCCTGATTAACCACTGCTTTTGAGTTATTGATTTAATAAAATCTACTTATGTTTGCAAAGAAAGCAGAAGAGTGAAGCTCCAAGGGGAAAAAAAAAACGTATTTGGTTCCTTGTTTCATTTTACTCTCACACTGGGAGAAGTTCCCCTGTCCTCTTTCCTCTTTTGAGTTTTAAAATGGCCTAAAAAGCGAACCCTTTTTTGGCAACCAGTTAATTAGAGGGCACTTTTAAAAATTGATTTTAAAATGGAAGCTCAATGAGAAAATGAGGACCCAGATTGTTGGGGGCAATTAAGCTGACTTTGTAATAAAACCGCTTGGGGTGTGTGTGAAAGCCCTAATAAGCAGGCATATACATAGAATGAAGGCTACTGCTAAGCTTGTAAGCCGCCCTGAGTCTTCGGAGAAGAGCGGGATATATATGGAATTAAAATAAAATAAATAAATAAAAAGATTAAGGCTGGCCACAGAGACTTTTTGTTTTTGTTTTACTAAGGCGGAATGGAGAGGTTTGTGGGAAAGATCTTCCTTCTTAAAGCAGGAGAGTGAAGAGGAGCTGTGAGATTTGGAGATTAGTAATAGTTGTTATGTTGACTGACATTCAGGCTAAGAATAAACCATTCAAATATTTCCTTGTGATACGGCGTTATCTGCAGGGGAGGGAGTCAAAAAAGATGGCGATTGCAATTGTATGATCAAAACACCTTCCCTGTTTTTAGGTGTTTCTCAACCTCAGCAACTTGTTAAGTTGTAGGTGGGAAGGAAGGAAGGAAGGAAGGAAGGAAGGAAGGAAGGAAGGAAGGAAGGAAGGAAGGAAGGAAGGAAGGAAGGCAGAGAGGAAGAGGGGAAGGAAGGAAAACAAAGAGGAGAAGGAAGGAAGGAAGGAAGGAAGGAAGGAAGGAAGGAAGGAAGGAAGGAAGGAAGGAAGGAAGGAAGGAAGGAAAACAGAGGGAGAGGAAGAGGGAAAGGAAGGAAAACAAATTGAAGGAAGGAAGGAAGGAAGGAAGGAAGGAAGGAAGGAAGGAAGGAAGGAAGGAAGGAAAACAGAGGGAGAGGGAGGAAGGAAGGAAACAAAGAGGGAGGGGAAGAGGGGAAGGAAGGAAGGAAGGAAGGAAGGAAGGAAAACAGAGGGAGAGGGAGGAAGGAAGGAAAACAAAGAAGGAGGGGAAGAGGGGAAGGAAGGAAGGAAGGAAGGAAGGAAGGAAGGAAGGAAGGAAGGAAGGAAGGAAGGAAGGAAGGAAGGAAGGAAAACAGAGGGAAAGGGGAAGGAAGGAAAACAAAGAGAGGAAGAGGGGAAGGAAGGAAAACAGAGGGAGAGGGAGGAAGGAAGGAAGGAAGGCCCAACTTCTTCCCTGCCCTGTTATCCGTTTCTTGGGCTCTTCGGTTTAACTCTTCAGTGTTTTGTTCTGGGAAATGGGTATTTTGTTATGTTCCAGAGATTCAAAGGTACGGCTTTGGTATTGACTGCAGAGCACAGAACCTAGTCCTGTTTCCCAGTTTCCTTGAAAAAGAGGCTTGTGCAATACCCTTGCCCGCCCCGCTTGGCCTCTTCCCTCAAGATCAGAAGTTCTTCAACTCTTAGAAAGCGTTCATGGCTCTGATGTTTGAGGCTTCCCAGTTTATCTACAAGGTCAGCCTGGACATCAAAGACCCATTTCTCCATCAAGGCTCCAATATTTTGCCTTGGATTTAGAGGAATTTTGTCTAGCACACTTCCAATCTCTATTCTACATCGCACACTGCTACGCTCAAATTTTGCATTAAGCCACAGTTAAAACAAGCCAAACTCTGGCTTGAAAACTCGGCCGGGGGGGGGGGAGGAAATTCCTGTTATATGTGAACTAGGCCATGTCCCATTTGGAATATTTTAATTCCAATTTAGTTTTAACTCGTTTCAGTGAGTTGGACAGGTTTTTTGTTTTGTTTTGTTTTTGTTTTAAACCGGGCTAATTCTATTTTATGGGCTGCATGTTTTATTAATGCGACATGTTTAAAGTCGCATGAATTATTACTTTTAGCTCGTCCTACAGTCAGACTGGATCTGGCAGATTTTTCTTGCTTGATTGTGTTAAAGGTATCGTCCCGGGATGGAAGCTGTTTCGAATAAAGCTGCCTTTTGCAATTGACTGATGGTAAATTTGTCAATGCCCGATGGCGTTCAAAGGACGTTCCAGTGGTTTGCGGATTGCATCCAATGTACCTATGACTATTGGTACAGGTAGTCCTTGACTTACGACCTCAACGGAGCCCAAAATTTCTGTTGCCAAGCAAGACGTCGGTTAAGTGGGTTTTGCCCCATTTTACGAGCTTCCTTGACGCAATTGTTACGTGAAGCCCTGCAGCTGATCATCTGGTAACACGGGTGTTGAATGAATCTGGCTTTCCCCATTGACTTTGCTTGTCAGAATGTCGCAAAAGGGGGATCACTTGACCCCGGGACGCTGCGACCGTCATTAATAGGAATCAACTGACAAGCATTTCAGTTTTGATCACCTGATCGTGGGGATGCTGCAATGGTCATAAGTGTGAAACGCCGTCATAACTCCCTTTTTTTCCAGCACTGACGTAACTTCGAATGGCCACTAAATCTACTGTTGTAAGTCAAGGACCAGCTGTACTGCCTTTGCTTTCTTTTGCCACCATGATTCTATTTCTATTTAAAGGTCTTTGTATTTTGTATTTTATTATCTTCTCCGGTTCTTTCTCTTCTCTTCTTCTGTCTCCAGGTACTGCCGTGTCCATTACCCAGACTTTTTTTTGTCTTTCTTTCTTACGTACAATTGTTAAGTCTGGGCTGTTATGCGGCAGGTGCTTGCGTGTCTGTTAGAATTCTGAAGTCCCGGAGCCCTTTAGCTTCTTCATTTTTCTATTACTTTTTCTAGTATTATTACCATTAATATTATTATCTCCTGATATATGAATTTGGAACAGATAAATATAAAAATGTTCGACAGCTTCAAGTGTGAGAGGGACCTTGGAGTCTTAGTGGACGATCACTTGACCATGAGCCAACAGTGTGCAGCAGCAACCAAAAAAGCTAATACAGCCCTTGGTTGCATAAACAGAGGCATAGAATCAGGATCACGCAAAGTATTAGTACTGCTTTATAAAGCCCTACTAAGACCACACCTGGAATACTGTAGCCAATTTTGGTCACCATATCACAAAAAAAGATGTTGACAGTTTGGAAAAAAAATCAGAGAAGAGCAACGAAGATGATCAGGGGCCTGGAGACTAAAACATATGAAGAACGGCTACGGGACTTGGGTTTGGCTAGTCTAAAGAAAAGAAGAAATAGGGGAGACATGAGAGCAGAATTCCAGTATTTGAGGGGCTACCACAAGGAAGAGGGGGCCAGGTTGTTCACCAGAGCACCAGAGGGAAGGACGAGAAACAATGGTTGGAAACTGATCAAAGAGAGGAACAACCTGGAATTAAGGAGAAATTTCCTGACAGTGAGGACAATTAGCCAGTGGAACTGCTTGCCTCCAGAAATCGTGGGCGCTCCATCACTGGAGATTTTTAAGAAGAGACTGGGATGGTGTCTGGGATGGTATAGGTTCTCCTGCTTGACTAGAAGACCACCAAGGTCCCTTCCAGCTCTATTCTATTCTAGCTTACAGTTAAAATAAACCATAACTAAATGTGTGTGTACACCACTGGCACAAAGTCAGTGTAGTTTGTTTGGGCATGAATCAAGTTGCAAACTTGGCTTAGTGATTAGTATGTTGGCTAGTGAAACCGCCTCTTCTTTTTGCAAATCCTGGCCCAATCTTCCATCCTGGGTGAAACTTTTGAGTAATGTAATATTTTCCTTATAATCTTTCTGGGGAACTTCGCCCCCTTGTGGAAGATATAGGCCAGGGGTAGGCAACCTTGGCTCTTTTATGACTTGTGGACTTCAACTCCCAGAATTCCTGAGCCAGCCATGCTGGCTCAGGAATTCTGGGAGTTGAAGTCCACAAGTCATGAAGGGGCCAAAGTTTCCCCCATGCTGGCTCAAGAATTCTGGGAGTTGAAGTCCACAAGTTATGCAGGGGCCATAGTTCCCCCATGCTAGCCCAGGAATTCTGGGAGTTGAAGTCCACAACTCATAAAAGGGCCATAGTTCCCCCATGATAGCTCAGGAATTCTGGGAGTTGCAGTCCACAAGTTATGAAGGGGCCAACGTTTCCCCCATGCTGGCTCAAGAATTCTGGAAGTTGAAGTCCGCAAGTTATGAAGGGGCCAAAGTTTCCCTCATTCTGGCTCAGGAATTCTGGGAGTTGAAGTCCACAAGTCATAACAGAGCCAAGGTTGCCTACCCCTTATATAGGCATTTGATTACCTGTCATTTACGGGTAAGTCCGTCTCTTACAACTATTCATTAATGACCAAAGTTGCAACGGTGCCAAAAAAAAGTGACTTATGACCGTTTTTCACACTTACGACTGTTGCAGCATCCCTGTGGTCAGCTGATCAAAATTCAGACATTTGGCGACTGACTCATATTTATGACGGTTGCAGTGTCCCGGGGTTATGTTATCACATTTCACAACCTTCTCCCTTAACAACCATGTAACTAACTTAACAACTGTGGCGATTTGCTATAACAACTGTGGAAAGAGAGGTCGTAAAATGGGGCAAAATTCACTTAACAACTGTCTCGGTTTGCAACAGATATTTTGGGCTCAACTGTGGTCGTAAGTTGAGGACTGCCTGTACTACAGTCATGGACCAGCATAAAAAGCTGTGTAGGTATCCATTGTTTATAAATCCTTACAAATTAAAAAGGTAGGGCCTAGGTGAATTTGAAAGATCTTGCCACGGAAAGGAGACCACCAGGAAACAGTGTGGATGAAACCTCTGGAAGAGGGTCACAGCAAACTCTGGTGCCCTCTGCCGCCCAAACTAAAGGATATATCTGTATTGCCAATAAATGCCACCCAACACCTCTTATTTTATGATGTGTCAGAAGCTTATTGCTGCTCCTCGCACTTCCAATGTTGGGAAAGCAGAGGAAAACAGCATATTTTTTGCTGAAGGTTGCACAAGGACGAAGGGGATAAAGGCTCTATTTACTCTCCAACAGCTGATAGCATGATAAATCTTTTAATAAGTAATTATCGCTGCCTATACTTCCCATATATTATACCCCTTGGACCAGCCCCATCGACAGTCTGCACACGCATGCAAAGAAATCATTGTGTGTGCAGGAGACGCTTAGTCAAATAAGGTTGCAAATCAAGCTGGATTAAAAAAAATATCTGCTGTGATATTGTTGGGATGGCTTAAATACTTCAGTGTAATTAACTCTAAGAAAATCTTAACAGGTAAAAAATGTTTTCGAAGATTGTGGGGAAAATAAATTTAAATAAGAACTTTAAAAACAGGATGATAAGTTGATTAAGATGATTAATTAGAAAAGAAGCTTCACATTGATGTGGTTGTTATTTGTAGAAATGCTAGAAAAATGTTTATATTCAATGGTTTATCTATTAAAATACTAAGAAATGTGCTAATTTAAGGTTGATAAATGAGAACATTATTGGAAAAAGAGAAAATGAAGGAAAGCTACTCTGTGGATTATGGAATTATAGAAACTAATTGTTATGGTTTGTAAATATTTATTTATTTATTTATTTATTTATTTATTTATTTATTTATTTATTTAATTTTATTTAGATTTATATACCGCCCTTTCCCGAAGGACTCAGGGCGGTTTACAGGGCATTTAAAAAACAGTCAATAAAAACGTTAAAATAAATTAAAAGAGATTAAATAGAACCCTGAGAAAATTAAAACCCAGTTAAAATTAAAATTAAAAATATTCTCAAATATAAACCAGACAACATGCTGTTTACCAAATATTAAGGCAATTATGTTAAAAAAAATAATAAAATATATATTTTTTTAAAAATATATATCTGCTGGTTCATGCCAACGGTTCTGTTTTGAAATAAAAAGCGCGAAGAAGTCAAGACAGATAATCAGATCACAGAACTCCGGCTTTTCAATAAAGGCAATCCTCGACTTACAGCTACTTGTTTAGTGACTGTTCGAAGTTACAACAGGACTGGGGGAAAAAGTGACTTCTGACCGTTTTTCAGACTTACGACTGCTGCGGCGTCCTCAGGATCACGTGATCAAAATTCCGACGCTTAGCAACCGGTTCATATTTATGACAGTCGCAGCGTCCCAGAGTCATGTGATCCCCTTTTGCGACGAGCAAAGTCAACGGAGGAAGCCAGATTCGCTTAATGATGATGTTACTAACTTAACAGAGGCAGCGATTCACTTAAGAACTGGGGCAAGAAAGGTCGTAAAATGGCGCAAGACTCAAATCACAACTGTCCGACGCAGCAACAAAAACTTTGGACTCAAATTGTGGGGGTAATTCAAGGATTTACCTGTACATGTAACTGGGGCAAAACTCACTTAGCCACAGAAATTTGGGCTATTAAGGTCGTATGTCAAGGCCTGCCTATCAGCTCTACTCATGGTTAGATTCAAACCAAGTCCAAGTTTTATCCTCGTTAAGAACCCGAAAAAGCTGGGCTAGGCTCAGAAGCAGAAACGGGACCACAATGGATGTCAGGCTGGCAACCCTGCTTGCTGAAAGCCTCTGGTCCAGACATGTCAAACACAAGGCCCGGGGGCCGGATCCGGCCCGCGAAGTGGTTTCATGCGGCCCGCAAAGCCATCCTGGAAACAGTGAGGGAACGGCCCCCGCTGCCTTGGCCCTGGCCCAAAGACCCTCCTTCTGCCAGAGACCCCCAGATCTGTCCCACTCCTGCCCAGGCCCCCATGGGCACCCTTGATGCCAACGATGGAGAGCTGGCCACGCCCACCCAGCAGGCCATACGCACTCTAGCCACGCCCACCCAGTAGGCCACGCCCACCCAGGCTACACCCACCCGGCCCCCTTGAGGGCAACCGCAATGCTGATGCGGCCCTCAATGAAATTGAGTTTGACACCCCTGCTCTGGTCCAATTATGGCCTTGGCAATTGTTTTTATTGGGTATTATTACAGATACTACTGTTATAGATACTAAGTTGATGTTGCATCTAATTACGGCGGCAAGACTTTTAGTTGCGCAATATTGGAAGAAGGAGGAATTGCCGACTATAGAAGAGTGGACTTTGAAAGTTTCCAACTTGGCGGAAATGGCAAAGATTTCGGCATATTTGAAAGATCAATCGCAACAGAGATATATTGTGGAATGGAGAAGATGGATTGAATATATTCAGAATAAATATGGGACTAAAAAGTTTCAGTTAGCATTTGAATAAGTAGTGGATTTTTATGATGTATGATTAGTTATTTGTTACTTTATTAATATTATGACTATGGAGAGTTAAAGTCCGATAGAACTTAATGTTTTATTTTTGTTGTTAGCATATTTTAGTTTATGTTTGTATTATTAGACCCTGTATTCAGCTCTGGGAAGTCGGGGAGGGGGGGGGAGGGGAGGGGAGGGTTGGGGAGAGGGGAGGGGGAGGAGGGAGTTTATTGTATTTAAAAATTGTAAAACTTTTTAATTTAAAAAAAAAAAAGGTGAATCAGGCCCTTTCATCAAGATGCAAGGCAGGATTTGCTTGCCTCTGCAACTGGGCAACAGGCAAACACACCTCCTGAAGCCCAAAAAGTCTTTTGGGGTAACTTTCCTCCCTCTTGCCCTCCACATAATTCCCATTAAATACACCGTGCTAAAAGCACACGGGATATTCAGTATTTTGCAGCTCACTCTAGAAGTTCTTGCAAAGAGAGAACCGGCACCAGGGCGGTAGCGACGGCTCCCCTGAGCTTGGCTAGGGAGGCCCGTCGTCCTCGACTTGTAACAATTCACTTAGTGACTGTTCAAAGTCGTTATTTGAGAGGCTTCCTTAGATCAGTGGCTTGCAAACTTGGCAAGGTTAGGTAAGATGTGGGAACGTCAAGTCCCAGAAGGTTTACAAAATACGGCATCAGATATACAAGCCGCTCTGCTGAATTTATTGCAGGTAGTCCTCGACTTACAGCATCCCCACGATCAGGTGATCAAAACAGAAATGCTTGGCAACTGGCGTGTACTTATGACGGTCGCAGCATCCCGGGGGGGCTGGGGGGTGTCACATGATTCCCTTTTGCAACCTTCTGACAAGCAAAGTCAATGGGGAAGCCAGATTCACTTAACAACCAGGTCACTAACTTAACAACTGCAGTGATTCCCTTGACAAACGTGGCAAGAAAAGTCGTAAAATGGGGCAAAAGTCACTTAACAACTGGCTCGCTTGGCAACAGAAATAACAAACAACAACAACAATAATAATAATAAAATGGAAGTGACCTTAGAGGTCATCTAGTCCAACCCCCTGCTCAGGCAGGACACCCTATACCATTCCACACAAATGGCTGTCCAGTCTCTTCTTAAAAACCTCCAATTTAGGGGCTCAACTGTGCACATACATTGAGGACTGCGTGTACTCCCCCTTTAACAATTTAAAAATAGAAAATAGAATAGAATAGAACAGAACAGAATATGGAACAGAACAGAATATGGAATGGAATGGAATGGAATGGAATGGAATGGAATGGAATGGAATGGAATAGAATAGAATAGAATAGAATAGAATAGAATAGAATAGAATAGAATAGAATAGAATAGAATAGAATAGAATAGAATAGAATAGAATAGAGAATTAACAGAATAAAAATAGAATGGAATGGAATGGAATAAGGAATTAATAGAATAAAAATGATAGAATAGAATAGAATAGAATAGAATAGAATAGAATAGAATAGAATAGAATAGAATAGAATAGAATAGAATAGAACAGAACAGAATAACCTTTATTGTCATTTTTTACTATGGGCACAATGGCACACATTAAAAATGAAATTTAGTTGCTTGCTCTTGAAGTGTACACATACATGACACACACTTAAAACATACTATATACAACATATGTACAGACCTACACCCTTACATATAAGTAACATATAAATATTCATCACTGTCCATCTTGAATACATAACGGAAGGAAGAAGCTTTAGAGTTCACAAGCTTAATGCTTGTATACATAGTTTTCTCCTACCCTTTCTCTGTACGTGTGTGTTTGTGTGTGTGTGTGTGTGTGTTTGTGTGTGTGTGTGTGTGTGTGTGTGTGTTGGTTGCAAACTTGGCTGTTCTCTCTTAACCCTGCACCCAGTTCAAGGGGGGGGGGGCAGCAGACCAGAGCCCCCACATGCATTCCACAAAGTTGTGCCACGTGAAGCTTTCTGCAGCAGCTAAACTGCAATGCCAGAGCCTTTAAAAAAATTGTAAAGATTTGTCTAGAGAACAGCACTTGCCTGTCCTGAGCCAATTGGGAATTTCCCAGGGTCAAAATGGAGCAGATTGCATCATGAAAGGAGAGGGGCGGGGGTGGGGGAGAGGAGAAGGCAGAGAGGGGGGGGGGGGAGTTTGCATCTGGAATCTGGACAATTTGCCTATCCCCCCCCCCCCGCTTCTTCAAACGGCTTCAATCTTACTGAGCTATTTATTCTAAGAACTGAGCGGTGCAGCAATTTCCAACTGGAGATTTCCATGCGCTGCAAAAACCTGCAAAGCTGCATAATTTAGTCTGCATCCTTGGGACTGGGGATGAAAAACAGGGAAGTTAGATCTCCGTGAAAAGGGAGGGGGGCAGAAAGCTGAAAGAGGCTTGGGAGACACTGTAGGGAGCTTGAGAAGGGATGGGAATAAACAGTCAAAGAGATATTAATCAAGGCAGCTAACCCTTCATCTCACAATTGGAAACCCAGAGGAGGTGATGGGAAACTTGGGAAGCGAGGTTTCGTATCATTTCAAAAGACTCGGCCTTGATAAAACTCATTATAACAGCCAGTTTGGTAGATTAGTCAAGATGCCGGCCTAGAAACTGGGAGTTCTAGTTCCTCCTTAAGACATCAAAGCGGGCCACGTGACTTTAGGCCTATCACCAGGTGACAAGGAGTTCTAGTCCTGCTCTAGGGATGAAACTCATCTGGGTGACTCACCCGGAGATGGCGAGTTCTATTCCCAACCTTAGGCATGAAAACCAGCCAGGTGACCTTGGGCCAAACACCAGGAGACTGTGAGTTCTAGTGGTGTCTTAGGCATGAAAACCAGCCAGGTGACCTTGGGCCAAACACCAGGAGACTGTGAGTTCTAGTGGTGTCTTAGGCATGAAAACCAGCCAGGTGACCTTGGGCCAAACACCAGGAGACTGTGAGTTCTAGTGGTGTCTTAGGCATGAAAACTAGCCAGGTGACCTTGGGCCAAACACTAGGAGACCAAACACCAGGAGACTGTGAGTTCTAGTGGTGTCTTAGGCATGAAAACCAGCCAGGTGACCTTGGGCCAAGCACCAGGAGACTGTGAGTTCTAGTCTTGCCTTAGCCATGAAAGTCAGTTGGGTGAGTTTGGGCTGGTCACTCACTCTCAGCCCAACTCAGCTCACAAGAGTTGTTACTGTAGGGAAAATAGGAGGAGGAAGGTGGCAAAAAGAGATCACATGATCCCGGGACACCGCAAACATCATAAATAGGAACCAGTTACCAAGCATCCAAATGTTGATCACATGACTATGGGGATGCCGCAACTGTTGTAAGCGTGGAAAAGAGTTATAGCTCACTTTTTTCAGTGCTGTTGTAACTTCCAACGGTCACTAAGCAAACAGTTGTAAGTCAAGGACTAGCTAGAGTAGGCATGTCAAACTCACGACGTCACGTGACATCGCACGACGTATAGGAGCTTTTTCCCCATTGGTGGCAATGGGGTGGGCGTGGTTTCATCACGACCTGTCCGGCCTGCGGGCCGGCAGTTTGACACCCCTGACCTAGAGGGACCATCCTCCCTTCCCCGACTGATAAATACAAGATAGATAGATAGAGAGAGAGAGAGAGAGAGAGAGACAGAGAGAGACAGAGAGAGAGACAGACAGACAGACAGAGACAGACAACCTTTATTGTTATTTTTTACTTTGGGCCCAATAGCACACACATTAAAATGAAATTTAGTTGTTTGCTCTCAAAGTATACACATATATAACAGACATTTAAACATGCTACACATAGCATACGTATAGACCGGGGGTAGGCAACCTTGGCTCTTTTATGAGTCGTGGACTTCAACTCCCAGAATTACTGAGCCAGCATGGCTCAGCATGGAAACCTCTCCCTTTCCCCTCAGCATGGCTGGCTCAGGAATTCTGGGAGTTGAAGTCCACGAGTCATAAAAGAGCCAAGGTTGCCTACCCCTGGTATAGACCTACACCCTTACCTATAAGTAACATATAAATATTATTCACTGTCCATCTTGAATACATGACAGAAGGAGGAAGCTTGAGAGTTCACAAGATTAATACTGCATGGAACAAAACTGGGACTGAATCTGGATGTTCTGCTACGGATACCACGGAACCCCCTCCTCCCAGAAGGGAACAAGGAAAACAGGTCGTGAAGAGGATGTGTAGTGTCCCAGACAATCTTACAGACCCTGCTCAAGCAACGCTTCTGTGCCATGTCCTGGATGGAGGGGAGGGAAGTGCCAATGATCTTTTCGGCTGTCCTCACCACTCTCTGCACTGCCTTCCTGTCCGAAGCAGGGATGCTTCCAAACCAGACTGTGTGTCAGAATCCATTTATATCACATTCATAAATGTATGTTTAAAACATTATTCCCCCCCCCATGGATTCTGCCATCTCCCAAGGACGGAGGAGCGCATGTGGATTCAGCCTGCCTTAGGTTATTTCAAAGACCAAGGGAAACCTTTTGAACTGGGGGAACAAAGGGGAGGGTTAGGGAAGGAGACATCTGGCCTGTGTCTCCATTTGAATCTGTAAAGGAAGAAGGCAATAACCGTAAAGATTCCAAGTTCCATTTTTCCCACGAAAGGGATGACACGAAGTAAAATGATGGGGGGCTGACCAAATGGGGTTGAGAGAAGCGGGGTTGAACCGGGAACTCTTTATAAAGTTTCAATCTGTAAAACAATACCAGGTCCTGTCTTGTATTTCCACAACCAAGCATGTCCTAGTAAAAATTCCTTTTGGACTAGAACTGACTCCAAGAGTTTTTGTTTTCCTAAGACGTGGATTGGGTTGGGTCCTGACACTGTGAGAGTTAGGAATAGGTGAGTCAGTTAACAGTTTATTTCATAAATGGCAACTCGACTCACACATTAGAAATTTGAGAAGAAACATTTCACATCATTCAAGGTGCCTTAACGAACTCGCTATAAATTTTAGGCTGGGCCATTCTTTTTACTTTTTACTCTCCTCACCACCAGATTAGGCATTCAAGATAGCTGCCTAAAATCTCTGGGGTTCTTGCTTTCTTGATTTTATCTAGCTGAACGGAGCTTCTACAGCCAGTTGTCTAGTTAGGACCATTATGGAGTTAGCCCACCAGGTCATAACTGGGATCTCCTATGTGGCTGACATAATTTTACAGACTTTTTTGCGGCGGTCATCAAAGCAAAAAGCGACCACCGCAGCCATTAAGCAAATGCTGCGGTTGTTAACTGAATCAATAGCTTGCTGTGGGTGCACGTTTTACTGAAAACTAGGAGTAAAACCAGGATTGTATTAGCCTTTTTGGCTGCGGCCGCCACACACTGCTGATCTCAGAACCCCAGCAAAGGAAAAGACAGAGAGAGAAAAAATCAACAGTATAATTCAGGGTTTCCCACGGAGTTACACTGCCTGAAGACCCATTGATGTACAGGTGGACCTTAACTTGCCAACATTCGTTCAGCAACTGTTTGAAGTTAAAATAGTACTGAAAAAATTGACTTGACAGCCAGCCTTTGCAGTTAACAACCATCGTAGCATCCCTAGGGTCATCGGATCCAAATTTGTGTGCTTTGCACCCCAGCAAGTTTCTCCGAAAATAAGACCCAACCTGAAAATACGCCCCAGTTAAGATTGACAGCCAGACAGAAACATTTAGTACCGTATTTCCCCGAATATACCAGAAAATAAGCTCGAATGAATGGATGAATGAATGAATCTTTATTGTCAAAGTACAACTATGTGTACATTGAGATTAGCTGAGCCTCCCTTTGTGCTCCCTCCCCCCAACACACAGTGACAACAAACCCTCCAACTTACTACACCATGTGAACCAACTACACCACACACCGGCCTCCCAAGTCAATTCTGCATAAAATTCACACAAGTTATTTGCTGTGGGTGCAAGTTTTACTGAAAACTAGGAGTAAAACGTCTTTTGGAGCAAAAATTAATATAAGACCCGGTCTTATTTTTGGAGAAATATGGTATTTACAACAGTTGCAGGGTCCCAGCCAGTTTCTCACAAGCAAAGTCAAGGGGGGGGGAGCTAGAGTCACATGTCTGTTTAGCCGATGCCTTGCAGCAGCCGCCCAGTTTTCTGTCTGTGTAAACTATCATTACCACCATCATGGAATGCTCTTCACACAGTTTCTTAAACCACAAGACCAGCTTCTGAAGCTACACCAACCTCATAATTGCAGGAATTCCTGCTGATTTCTGCTGGAACAGACATGACCTATAGCTTAATTTTTCCACAATGGCCACTGACATAAACAAGTTTCACACCCAGCTATACGTTCTGTAGAATAACAGAACAATAGACTTGGAAGAGACCTCGGAGATCTTGTAGTCCAACCTCCTGCTCAAGCAGGAGACTCTGTACGGGGGTCTTCAAACTTGGCCCTTTTATGACTTGTGGACTTCAACTCCAAGAATTCCTCAGCCAAGGTGCCTGGCTGAGGAATTCTGGGAGTTGAAGTCCAGAAGTCATGAAGGGGCCATAGTTCCCCCATGCTGGCTGAGGAATTCTGGGAGTTGAAGTCCACCAGTCATGAAAGGGCCATAGTTCACTCATGCTGGCTGAGGAATTATGGGAGTTGAAGTCCACAAGTTATGAAGGGGCCATAGTTCCCCCATGCTGGCTTAGGGATTCTGGGAGCTGAAGTCCACAAGCCATAAAAGGGCCAAGTTTGAAGATCCCTGAGCTAAATAAATAAATGAAGCCCTCGTCTTTAGGAGCCAAGATTGGAACCAGAATTTTCTGTCCCTAAGCAAAGGAGGTTGCTGAGTGAGTTGTGCCCAATTTTATAACCTTTCAGGCCACTGTTTGTTAAGCGAATTACTGTAGTCGTTAAGTGAATCCTGTGGTCATTAAGCAAATCCAGCCTCCCCCTCCCCCTCCCCGGTTGACTTGGTTTGTTGGAAGCTGACTAAGAAGTTTGCACACGGCAATCGCATGAGTCTAGGATGCTATGCTTGTCGTAATTACATCCTGGTTGCCAAGTTGTTGTTAATAATAACAACAACAACAACAAATAGAGTTGGAAGGAACCTTGGAGGTCTTCTATTCCAGCCCCCTGCTCAAGCAGGAGAACCTATATACAGTCCAGACAGGTGAATATCTAGTCTCTTCTTTAAAATCTCCAGTGATGGAGTGCCCACGATTTCTGGGGCGTAAGCTGTTCCACTGCTTAGTAACACGGTTGTTACGTGAATTTGGCTTCTCCACTGACTTTGCTTGTCAGAAGGTCGCAAAAGAGGATTGCGTGATCCCGGGACACTGCGACCGTCATACATACATGAATAGAATAGAATAGAGTTGGAAGGGACCTTGGAGGTCTTCTATTGCAGCCCCCTGCTTAAGCAGGAGAACCTATACCATCTCAGACAGGTGATTGTCTAGTTTCTTCTTAAAAACCTCCAGTGATGGAGCGCCCACGATTTCTGGGGGGTAAGCTGTTCCACTGGTTGATTGTCCTCACTGTCAGGAAGTTTCTCCTTAATACCAGGTTGCTTCTCTCTTTGATTAGCTTCCAACCGTTGCTTCTCATCCTGCCCTCTGGTGCTTTGGTGAACAACCTGGCCCCCTCTGCCTTGTGGCAGCCCCTCGGATACTGGAACACTGCTATCATGTCTCCCCTATTTCTTCTTCTCTTTTGACTATCCAAGTCCCGCAGCCGTTCTTCGTATGTTTTGGTCTCCAGGCCTTTGATCATCTTAGTTGCTCTTCTCTGAATTTTTTCCAAAGTCTCAACATCTTTTTTGTGACCAAAATTGGCTGCAGTATTCCAGGTGTAGCCTTGTTAAGTATTTATAAAATGGTACTAATACTACAGGTGATTTTAATTCTATGCCTCTGTTTATAGAACCCAGGATTGTATTAGCTTTTTTGGTTGCTGCTGCACACTGCTGGCTCATAGTCAAGTGACTGTCCGCTAGGACTCCAAGGTCCCCCTCACAGTTACTGTTTTTGAGCCAGGTTTAAAGCGGACGAGGGGACTGTGAGAGGGTTGGTTGTAAGTCACTTCAAACGGTCGCTAAATGAAATGGTTCTAAAGTCAAGGAGTACCTGGACTTTCTTCTGAAGGGAATTGCTGCATCTCTCACGTACAGATCGTGTGATTCAGTTAACTAGTGTGGCAAAAACTGTCATAATACCAGGCTTCCCTCAACAAACATCTTGCTTAACAACAGAAAATCTGCTCCCGGTTATGGCTATAAGTTGAGGAAAACTTATATAAATCTAGTTTTTCCAGTTCTTCGGATCAAAATGGATAGGTTTTCCTCTTTCAATACAGGTGGTCCTCAACTTACAACTGTTCGTTTAGTGACCGAACTTACAAAGGGACTGAAAAAAGTGACTTATGACCGTTTTTCACCCTTACGACCCATGGTCACGTGATCAAAATTCGGGTGCTTGACAGCTGACTCACATTTATGACAGTTGCAGTGTGTGTGTGAGGGGGTGTCATGTGATTACATTTTACAGCCTTCTGACAAGTAAAGTCAATGGGGAAATCCAGATTCGCTTAACACCCGTGTTAACTAATTTAACAACTGCAGTGATTCACCTAACAAAGGCGGCAAGCAAAGTCGTAAAATGGGGCCAAAACTCACTCCATGAATTTCTCACTTAGCAACATACATTGTGGGCTCAATTGTGGCCGTAAGTCAAGGACAATCTGTAAAGCAGTTATCTGACAGCTCAATCTCATCTTATCTACTTGAAATAAAACCCACTGGATTTAGTGGGATATAACCAAAATAAGTTTTAAAAACTGGGTAACTTTCTTTGTCAATAATATAATACAGTACTATGGTCTATGCCAGGGGTAGGCAACCTTGGCTCTTTTATGACTTGTGGACTTCAACTCCCAGAATACCTGAGCCAGCCATGCTGCCTCAGGAATTCTAGGAGTTGAAGTCCACATGTCATGAAGGGGCCAAAGTTTCCCCCATGCTGGCTCAGGAATTCTGGGAGCTGAAGTCCACAAGTCATGAAGGGACCATAGTTCTCCCATGTTGGCTCAGGAATTCTGGGAGTTGAAGTCCACAAGTCATGAAGGGACCATAGTTCTCCCATGTTGGCTCAGGAATTCTGGAAATTGAAGTCCACAAGTCATGAAGGGGCCAAAGTTTCCCCATGCTGGCTCAGGAATTCTGGGAGCTGAAGTCCACAAGTCATGAAGGGACCATAGTTCTCCCATGTTGGCTCAGGAATTCTGGGAGTTGAAGTCCACAAGTCATGAAGGGACCATAGTTCTCCCATGTTGGCTCAGGAATTCTGGGAGTTGAAGTCCACAAGTCATGAAGGGACCATAGTTCTCCCATGTTGGCTCAGGAATTCTGGGAGTTGAAGTCCACAAGTCATGAAGGGGCCAAAGTTTCCCCCATGCTGGCTCAGGAATTCTGGGAGTTGAAGTCCACAAGTCATGAAGGGACCATAGTTCTCCCATGTTGGCTCAGGAATTCTGGGAGTTGAAGTCCACAAGTCATGAAGGGGCCAAAGTTTCCCCCATGCTGGCTCAGGAATTCTGGGAGTTGAAGTCCACAAGTCATGAAGGGACCATAGTTCCCCCATGCTGGCTCAGGAATTCTGGGAGTTGAAGTCCACAAGTCATGAAGTGACCATAGTTCTCCCATGTTGGCTCAGGAATTCTGGGAGTTGAAGTCTACCAGTCATAAAAGAGCCAAGGTTGACTACCCCTGGTCTATGCTGAAGGTCTAAGAAAGAGGGTGAAGTTACTAAAGGAAACCAGCCCACAAGAAACAGAAACAGCATTAAACAAGTATACGAACAACATCTGTTCCATTACATTTGGATTTGACAATTGGCCGCACCCTTTTTCCTAAAGTCTTCGCATAGTTTTCTCCTATTCAGATTTTGAAAACTTGTCAAGGAAGACTCATATGATCCATCCTGTTAGCCAAGAGTGAGAATTTTAAAAAAATAAAATAAAATCCAAGCAAAATAAGGGAAAAAAAATCTAGGGAAGACTAAGGACCGAGGCTTTAATTGTTCTTCTTTAAAGAAAATAAGGGAGGAAGGAAAGGAAAAGATATCAGATCTCCTATCAACAAAAGGCACTTTTTAATACATAGGAACGGCACGTAGAAGATCAAAAGTGATATAAAACCCGTATGTAACACCAAATTAGCCTGGGGCGGGGGGGGGGGGGGGGAGGGCTGCTGTGGCAGTGTTTACAAATTTTCAGGAGCTCAAAGAAAAGGGGATGTCATTGTTCACTCAGCTCTTGTGTCATGCAATCACACACACACACACACACACACACACACAAACGGGCGCGAGAAGTTTGCCAAGGGACAAAACAATGTCAGTTACACAAGGGAAGAATGCAAATAAATCTCTACGGTCATAACAAGAAACAGCAGCTGGAAGGGATCCGGCTTTGAGCACATGGATTCGATTCCAGCTATCCCCACATAGCAAAGGAACTCGGCTCAGGAACCGATGCCAAACAATTCCACAAACTGCAAATTACACAACACCCTGATGTCCAGTGCATTTCTGCTCCCGAGGCAAAGCCTGCTAACTCTAACCTAAACTCTGAATAAACAGAATAACAGATTTGGAAGGGACCTTAGAGGTCTTCTATTCCAACCCCCTGCTCAGGCAGGAAAACCTATCCCATTTCAGACAAATAGTTGTCCAGTCTCTTCTTAAAAACTTCCAGCGTTGGAGCATTCACAGCTTCTGGAGGCAGGTAGTTCCACTGGTTAATTGTTCTCACTGTTAGGAAATTTCTCCTTAGTTCTAGGTTGCTTCTCTCCTTGGTTAGTTTCCATCTGTCGCTTCTTGTCCATTTGTTTATTCAAATGTAGGTAGCCATCATCTTATGACAATTGATCCCACAATTTCGGTTGCTAAGTAAGACAGTTGTTAAGTTAATTTGGCCTCGTGTTATGACTTTTTTGCCACAGTTGCAAAGTGAATCACTGCAGTGGTTAAATTAGCAATGCGGTCGTTAAGTGAATCGGGCTTCCCCGTTGACTTTGTCAGGTCAGAAGAGGGGGACCACATGACCCGGGACACTGCAACTGTCATAAATATGAAACCAGTTGCCAAGCATCCAAATTTTGATCACATGAACGTGGGGGATGCTGCAATGGCCGTCATTGTGAAAAACGGTCGTCAGTCACTTTTTCCGGTGTGGTTGCACCTTCGAATGCTCACTAAATGAATTGTTATAAGTCGAAGACTACTTAGAACAAGAAGTAAGGGATGGAAACTAATCAAGGAGAGAAGCAACCTAGAACTAAGGAGAAATTTCCTGACAGTGAGAACAATTAATCGGTGGAACAACTTGCCTCCAGAAGTGGTGAATGCTCCAACACTGGACGTTTTTAAGAAGAGAATGGACAGCTATTTGTCTGAAATGGTATAATAGGGTCTCCTGCTTGAACGGGGGGGGGGGGGGGTTGACTAGTCACTAGAGACCTCCAAGGTTGACAGCATTTTTAGCACCCCATAAATACAGGTAGAGAAGAGAGAGACAACCTATTCTCTAAAGCACCTGAAGGCAGGCCAAGAAGCAACGGATGGAAACTAAGCAAAGAGAGAAGCAACCTAGAACTAAGGAGAAACTTCCTGACGGTTAAAACAATTAACCAGTGGAACGGCTTGCTTCCAGAAGTTGTGGGTGCTCCCACACGGGAGGTTTTTAAGAAGAGACTGGACAGCCATTTGCCTGAAATGGTATAGGGTTTCCTGCCTGAGCAGGGGGTTGGAATAGAAGACGTCTGAGGTCCCTTCCAAATCTGTTATTCTGTTAAATCATGTTTATACAGAGTTTAGGTTAGATTTAGCAGGCTTTGCCTCGGGAGCAGAAATGCACTGGACGTCAGGGTGTTGTGTAATCTGCAGTTTGTGGAATTGTTTGGCATCGGTTCCTGAGCCGAGTTCCTTTGCTATGTGGAGATAGCTGGAGTCGAATCCATGTGCTCAAAGCCGGATCTCTTCCAGCTGACAGTTAGAACACTTAACCAGTGGAGCCACTTGCCTCCAGAAGCTGTGGGTGCTCCAACACTGGAGGTTTTAAAGACGAAATTAAGACAGCCATTTGTCCAGGATGGTATAGGGCAGGGGTTCCCAACCCCCGGTCCGTTGACCGGTACCATGCCAATAACCGCAGAAACAAGCAAAGCCCCATCCGTGGGATGCAGGCAGCACACAAAACCACGCACTCTCCGGTCCTTGGGAAAACCTTTCTCCACTGAACCGGTGCTTGGTGCTTGGGCAATTATTTAATTTCC
Organism: Vipera ursinii; assembly: GCF_947247035.1. Classification (NCBI taxonomy): domain Eukaryota; kingdom Metazoa; phylum Chordata; class Lepidosauria; order Squamata; family Viperidae; genus Vipera; species Vipera ursinii. Next base: position 7,102,477 of record NC_139514.1, read on the forward strand.
TTTTAATATTTGTAACTTTGTATTTTATTCTTGCCCTGTGAACCGCCCTGAGTCCTCAGGGAGAAGGGCGGTATAGAAATATTATTAAATTAAATTAAATTAAATTAAAAGGTTGGGGACCTCTGGCATAGGGTCTCCTGACTGTTGGACTAGATGACCTCTCCAAGGGTCCCTTCCAACTCGGTTGTGAATAACTCTCGTTATTCTGTATTCTGTTTTTGCAGAGCGAGCTTGCATTTGAGCCTTGAATTGACTTGATACTGGGTCGAACTGATACGGGGCAGAAGGCAGATGAACAAAAGCTCGCCTCCTCGGTCTTGCTGAATCGTGCCCCCCACCCCACCCCACCCCACCTCACCCTTCGAAGGAGCTATGGGGAGAAAGGCCTCAGAGCCTCCGGGGCATTGGTCCTAAAGAGAGGAGTGGTTCCCAATGGAAGCCATTCCAACTTTGGCTTCTCACCAGGACGGGCTTAACCGGAGGATGAAAAGCCGCAGTGTTAGCCCAAAGAATGAAAGGAACTTCGTCTACCCAACGGGCTTTCTATTTTCCACCCCCACCCCCCCTTCTCTCTCTCTGTTAAGAGTATAAAAACAACATGGGATTTTGTTTCAAGAAGCAAAAGTTTCTTCCCAGAGAATCAGACATTTTCCAAGTCAGCAGGAGAAGAACAAATCAGAACCACAAGCCCATCTAACTTGGAATGCCGGTCTATGCCGATGCTCCTCAACCTCAGAGACTTTACGACGTTGGACTTCAAGTCCCAGAATTCCTCAGCCAACCGGGGAATTCTGGGAGTTGAAGTCCACGGATCTTAAAAGTTGCCGAGGTTGGGAAATACTGGCCTAACCCCTCCCTCGGTATGATCTTCCATCTTGCTTGGTTATGGTCTACAGAAGCGGTCCTTGACTTATGACCACAGTAGGAACCAGAATTTCCATTGCTAAGCAGGGCGGCTGTTAAGTGAGCGTTGTCTGACTTTACTCTCTTCTTAGCAGTCATAAATATAAGGACCAGTTTCAAGTCACTTTTTTCCAGTGCCTCTGCAACGATGAATGGTCACTAAACAAATTGTTGCAAGGTGAGGACTACCTGTACTGCCAGGAGTTCAGCCTTTTCAGCCTTACCCGACGACGTCTAAGGTCTGCTAGGGTTAACTTCACGTAGCTCAGCCTACGGGATATTATATTACTAACCAGATGTTTGAATATGGTGGAGAATAGATAATTGCTAGAAATAGAAGTATTATCATAATTAGAAAGATGAGATTTGTCATTAGAATATTAGATTTTGGTATGAGAAGGGAAACAGGAAAACGCTAAGAGGTTTGAAGAAGGGAAGCTTTGGGTTACCCAAATATAACTTACTTTGAAATGATAAACAATAGAGAACATTTGCATACGGCATCCAGTTTTGGTCACCACGATGTAAAATGATGTTGAGACTCTAGAAAGAGTGCAGAGAAGAGCAACAAGGATGATCAGGGGACTGGAGGCTAAAACATACAAAGAACAGTTGCTGGAATTGGGTATGTCTCGTTTAATGAAGAGAAGGACGAGGGGGGACACGACAGCACTGTTCCAATATCTCAGGGGCTGCCCCAAAGAAGAGGGAGTCAAGCTATTCTCCAAAGCACCTGAAAGCAGGACAAGAAGCAACAAATGGAAACTAATCAAGGAGAGAAGCAACCTAGAACTAAGGAGAAACTTCCTGACTGTTAGAACAATTAACCAGTGGAACAAACTGCCTCCAGAAGCTGTGAAAACTCCAACATTGGAAGTTTTTAAGAAGAGACTGGACAACGATTTGTCTGAAATGGTATAGGGTTTTCTGCCTGAGCAGAGGGTTAGACTAGATGACCTCCAAAGTCCCTTCCATCTGTATATTATTATTATTATTATTATTATTATTATTATTATTATTATTATTATTATTATTATTATTATGAAATTAACATCTTTTAAAAAAGCAAAAACAGGATTGAACATATGGATATTAAGTGCAAATGCAATTAAGTTATGTTTTGTTTAGAAGAGTTATCTAAAACTGACATTATTGATATTATGAGAAAAATGTAACAAAGATGTTGATATTCAATTGTGTATTTATTCATAACAATAAGAATTGTATTTGCCTAGTGTGGGAAAATAGGTACTACTGGAAGAAGAGAGGAGACATTTGACGGTGTCCTATTGGATCTGGACTGAAGTAGTTAATATAAACCACTGAATTACTAATGGACCCAGACAACACGCTGTCTATTAAGTATTTGACTGTAAAACTAGAAAATTAATAAAATATTTATTGGGGGAAAAAGTAGCTCAGCCCATAGAGATCAATGGGGTCAAGTTGGAATAGAAGAGGGTATCAACACTCTAAAACTAATACAGATAGTCAGTTTTAATCAGAATAGAGCTGGAAGGGACCTTGGAGGTCATCTACTCCAACCCCCTGCTCAAGCAGGTGACCCCATACCACTTCAGACAAGTGGCTGTCCAGCCTCTTCTTGAAAGCCTCCAGTGATGGAGCACCCACAACTTCTGAAGGCAAAGCTGCTCCACTGGTTAATTGTCCTCACTGTTAGGAAGTTTCTCTTTAATTCCAGGTTGCTTCTCTCCTTGATTAGTTTCCATCTCTTGTTTCTTGTCTTGCCTTCTGGCGCTTTGGATTCATTTAGTGACCAAAGTTACAAATCCACTGAAAAAAGTTGACTTATGACTGTTTTTCACACTTAGGAGAGTTGCAGCATCCTCATGGTCATGTGATCAATATTCAGATGCTTGGTAACTGACTTGTATTTATGACGGTACTTAGCACTTAGACTTATATTTATTTATTTATTTATTTTATTGCATTTATATACCGCCCTTTCCCTGAGGACTCAGGGCGGTTTACAGGGAATTAAAAATCAAACATACAAAAGTTAAAAACCAAGTTAAAAAATATTAAATCAACCCTGTACTCTTAAAAACCCCAGTTAAAAATTTTCTCCTCAGCCTGGGCCCGAGAGCTCAAAGAGCCAGGTCTTCAGGCCCCGGCGGAATGAACGGAGGTCGGGGGCAGTCTTCAGCTCCACCGGCAGCTGGTTCCAGAGGGCAGGCGCTCCCACTGAGAAGGCCCTATCCCTGGGTGTCACCCGCCGGCAATCTCTTACCGGCGGAACCCTGAGCAGACCCTCCCTGTGGGAGCGCACTGGGCGAAGGGCGTTTGATATACCGCTTACAGTGCTTTACAGCCCTCCCTAAGCGGTTTACAGAGTCAGCCTTCTTGTCCCCCAACAATCTGGGTCCTCATTTTACTGACCTCAGAAGGATGAAAGGCGGAGTCAACGTTGAGTTCAGTCAGGATCGAACTCCTGGCTGTGGGCAGAGTCAGTCTGCAATATTAACCATCTCCTATTTATGATTGTATTTATGACTGGATGCTGATTTTACTCGAGTATCAGCTAATAGGGCCAGGTTGGATGTTACTCAACCCTTGGAGTGGCAGAAGAAAAACATTTTTCAGACTGCCTTTGTTCAAACCAGCTGTTTTCCAGATGCATGGACTTCAACACCCATTATTCTCCAGGCCTCACAGCAAGAGCTAAGAATTCTGGGAACTGAACTGGAAATGCATATATTTGGAGGCCCCCTTGGGACAAAAAGCTGCCTTAGACTAATACAGCTTGCAAGGGTGAGTAAGATCTTAAGTTCTTCCGTCACATCCACAGCCTTTGACAGAGCATTGTTAACAGGCTTGGGAAGAAGCCATTTAGCACCCACCTGCACAGGTGTGCCAATGCTGAACACTCAGGGATTTGGGATGAGCCAAAAATGAATATTCCCGAAGCAAATTTCCTAACCCCTGTAAAATGCAGAGTTCCAAGTGGTAGAATAATTTCTCTCTTGTGAGATATCAATTGCCATCTCATTCCTCAGGAGAGAAACAGGAAAACAGAAAAAAGAGAATCCTACTAAATCAGGGGTCTTCAGACTTGGCCCTTTTATGACTTGTGGACTTCAACTCCCAGAATTCCTCAGCCAGCGTGCCTGGCTGAGGAATTCTGGGAGTTGAAGTCCACAAGTCATAAAAGGGCCACATTTGAAGACCCTTGTACTAAACCAAGGTTTCTCACCTTTGGCAACTTTTAAGATGTGTGAACTTCAACTCCCAGAATCCCCCAGCCAGCTGCAGTCCATACAGCCTCAGGTTGCCAAGGCTGAGAAACACGGGTCTAAACCAGGCCCATTTTATAATCTGGAAAACCTGCCCCTTAAACTATCCCTCCTTTAAAATTCAGCCCTATCCTAAAGGGCAGGTTTATGCTGTCTGATGTCAGGATTTCTGAGCACCACAAACACATCAAGATCTCACTGTGGAGACAGGGCCATGGTTAGAAGAATTCAGAGCAATTCCTTGCAACTAAACAAAGAGTGGTCACAGCTGCCAGCTTTGGAGAAAAAAAAACCTCTAGACTTTTTCTAAAAGAGTGAAAAGATCCACTGAGAATTTCCCCAGGCTGTTTTGAGCAGCCAAGATTATTCTATTCTTTGCTCTGTTAATGTTTGCTCTTCTCTCCTCAGCAAAGCCTGTCTTTCAAAGTCACAGTTTCAGAACTAGTGGCCAATTCCTTGTTGAACTGCATTGGATGTCCTTTCAGCAAAAGATGGGACCCACCCACGGTTAGCAGCATTTCTCCTTCAGTTCCCATTTATTGCTCGACTAGGATGAATTGGAAACCCACCAAAGTTTGGAGGGTCAAAGAATAATACTTGCAGAAATGGGGGGGAAAAAAGCAATATTCTGACCGTTCTTTCAGACATCTGCAAAGCTCCCGCAGAAGCAGGCATCTTTTCATTACCTGCAATTTTTCCTGTTAGGTTGCAACCTTTTTGAAATGCTCAAATAGAAAAGTACATACGTTCCAAAATCGACCTTACATTCAGTACAGCCAAATCCCATGTTATTTACAGGGGTCTCTTTATGGCCAAGTCTTCCTACCATTGTAGCCTCCTTGACACCCAACTGCGAGGTCGGTTGAGCAAAGACCAAAGGCAAAGCACTTCAAGCAAGCAAGCAAGCGAGGGAGCGAAAGGCTGATGTTTAAGAGAGCCACTGAACTCGCTGGGGTTTACTCCAGATTAAACAAACTCAACAACACGGAGCTGCTAGAGAAGCTGGCTTTTTTAAAAATAAAATAAAATAAAATCTTAACACACCTGCCAGCTTTGGAAAAAAAAAAGGGGGAAAAAAGCTAGAAGGGGAAACCACAGTCTTCTCATTTTAGGAAGCCTTTTCAACATCAAAGCAGCAAACAATGAAAAAGGACGGAGAAGGACCAGGAGCCGGTTTTATAAGGTGTCATAAATTCACCCCCCATTTCCCACACACAAGACATCCAACGTGTCCTTTTCTCCCTTCCTCCCTCCCTCCCATCCCCACCCGGCAACCCGCAATCGATACGGCCACCCGTTCCTCCAGCAGCCCCAGAGGCGCCCACGCCTCCCCAACATCTGGAAGGGAAAAGAAAGCGGGAAGGAGCGGTGAAGGAAACGAGGCCCGCCCGATGCGCTTTCTGCAGCCAAGTACACCTCGGTAGGGATGTTCTTCCCATGCATTTCCTTCCCAAGAAGAAAATGGGGGGATGGAAGGAAAGAAGGGAGGGAGGGAAGGGAGGAAGGAAGGATAGTAGGAAGAGGGAGGGAGGAAAGAAGGAAGGATAATGGGGAAGGCGGAGGGAGGAAGGAAGAAGGAAGGATAGTAGGAAGACTAAGGAAGGAAGGATAGTAGGAAGACTAAGGAAGGAAGGATAGTAGGAGGAAGGAAGGAAGGAAGGAAGGAAGGAAGGAAGGATAGTAGGAAGACTAAGGAAGGAAGGATAGTAGGAAGAAGGAAGGAAGGAAGGAAGGAAGGAAGGAAGGAAGGAAGGAAGGAAGGAAGGAAGGAAGGAAGGAAGATCCTTGGATCAATTCTCGGGCGGAGAAGCTGAAAAAGGACCATTGCATTCCTCAGGCAGGCCAAGCCTGAATATCCTTTGCCAATTTTCCGGCTTTGGGGCGATGATGCTGCGTCTCCTTCCCAACCCACCCCCCACCAAAAAAAAAAAAAAGAAAGAAAACCAGAGGAGAAAAAGCGTCCCCCGTTTTACGACTCCAGCCAAAGGGAGGCTTCGCAGCTCGAAACAACCCAAGTTGATTTAAGGAAAGAAAGGAAGAAAAAAAAAGAGAGAGAGAAAGGAGATCCAGGAAAGACCCAGCGGCCCCCCCATACACATATATCTATTATCTATCTATCTATCTATCTATCTATCTATCTATCTATCTATCTATCTATCTATCTATCTATCTATCTCTAAAGAAAGCAAACGAGGAGACTCACCTGGTTGGGGACTGCCGCTCCCTGCCCTTGTGGTTTCTTTTTTTTTTGTGCAAAAGAATAGAAACGGAGAAAGAAGCCAGCTTTGAAAGCAAGTCACTCGGACGTAGAGGGGCCAAAAGCTTGCAAGCAGCTTCCTGAATGAAGGATGCAAACTCGGGATGGGGGTGGGGGTGGGGAGGGTTGGGTTTTATTTTATTTTATTTTTTTCCTCTGCACCCCCCCCTCCTCTCCTCTCCTCTCTTTTTTTTCCCCTCCCCACCAACCCACCCGCTCCCGCCCCCTTTTGCTTTTGGGAGTTGCAGCCGGCTGGTCCCTGCCCTGCGTGCTGCAAGCAGCAGGAGCCGGGAAGAAGGCGGCCCCGGGCTGGGGAAAACTGCACAATGAATTGCAAGGCAGGGAAGGAAGGCCCCGCCCCCTCTCGCCCGCTTTGCCATTACATCATCCTTCTGAAGGTTGGAGGCGGGGCGGAGGGAGGGGGGAGGAGGAAAGGAAGAGGGAAAGCGGGGCTTCTCATTGGCTACCTTTCGAGAAGGGCGTTTCCTCTGCCGCGTGGCTTTGTGGGAAGGCGAGTTCCCAGGCGGGATCCGCCAAGCCAGCCCGGTAGGCGTTGCCGAGCCCGCTGTCAGAACTACAGCTCCTATCAAAGCGCCGCGCCGCCTCGAAAGACCACAGAGACGCCGACGGAGAGAGAGGCTTCTGCTCTGGAAGCAACCAAAAAAAAAAAAAAAAAAAAAGCGAGCGGCCATATTAAGCCCGGAGTCGTGGCGGCGGGCGGCGGTACGGTTAGTAAGCTGGGCGGTGGAAACTCCCTGAAGAGCGGAGAAAGGGCCGTGGGGAGCCGCGCTTCGTAGGTCGGTGGAAGGAGACAAAGGGGTGGGTGTGCTAACTGGTTTCCTCCGGGAGAATAAAGCGCGCCTGGGCTTCGGCGGCGGCAGGTCCCAGGGCCAAAACTCCTCAGTCGCGTTTCGTAATAGCTCCTCTCCACCGCCCCCTCCCCTTTGCAAAAAGAGGCGCGCGCGGGGCGGGGGAGGTTGGCAAGGTCTGGCGCGTCGCCATGGCAGCCTGTGGCGGGACCCGGATGCGGTGCTTCCCTCCCCCCCCCTCGTCCTTCTGAGGAGTCCCACGCGCGGCGTCGCTGGCGGCTTTTGCCGATCGGAAGGTCGCGCGTTCGAGTCCCGGCGCGGCTCGCCGCCTTCCTCTCCCTCGCCAGGCTTTCTCTGGAAGGAGGGAGCCGTGGATGATGGGATCTGCAGCAGCGCTTCCCGGACGGTAAAGGGGCAGGGAGGTATGTAGAGTGGTGGTAAATATCCCCCTTTCCATTTCTGAGCCTGGCCTACCTTGCCGGTGGGTTGTGATGAGAACTTGCTGCGGAAAACCTGAGGGGGTTCAAAGAATTAAGTTTTAAAAATATTTTATGTGTTAGGGCCGTTGATTTATAGGGCGGCCCATCTGGCGGTTGCGGTTCTGGGTGGGTAAGCCTAGGGCAGGAGTCGGCAACCTCGGCTCTTTTATGACTCGTGGACTTCAACTCCCAGAATTCCTGAGCCAGCTATGCTGGCTCAGGAATTCTGGGAGTTGAAGTCCACGAGTCATAAAAGAGCCGAGGTTGCCGACCCCTGGCCTAGGAGGCAGCTAGTCCTCAACTTGTGACTTACCCCTTGGCTCACACTTATGACACCTCTCCCCTCCCCCCCATGGTCACATGATCAAAATTTGGACGCTTAGCAACTGGCATGTATGTACCTATGACAGTTGCGGCGGCCCGGGATCATCTGATCCCCTTTTGTGACCTTTCGACCAGCCATGGATTCACTTAGCGACCGGGTTGACAAACTTAACTGCAGTGATTCACTTCAGAAATGCAGTCGTCAAATGGGGGCCAAACTTACTTAACCACTGTCCTGCTTATCGACAGAAATGTTGGGCTTGGTTGTGGTCGTATGTCGAGGACCACCAGTAAAAAAAAAACACCAACGACAATAGCAATATTAATAGCACTTAGGAGCAATCTAAGCCAGGCTTATCATGGTCGTAAGAAGAAGAAAAAAAATCATTCAGGGGCTCGCGCAGGCTCCTATGGAAACATCCAGGTACTTGGTTTTTGCATTTATTTTATGTATAATCCGTTTATTAATAAATTGATCAATTTAGACCGCCACTTATCTCAACCAGACTTAGGAAATGCCAGCAAGGCCAAGACCAAAATTGTCTTCAATTACTGTTTAAATTAACTGTTATGAGAATGTCCCCCCCCCCCAAAAAAAAAACAAAAACCATTGCACTTATTCAAGGCCAAGCTTGGAATAAATAAGAAAAGCCAATAAGGCTGCCAAGACAGCTCGGGATTTGGCAGGGATTAAAATAAATAAAAATGGATTTTTTAACTGTCTCTAGTGGGGAAATATCCAGAACTCGTCTATGTTTCCTGGATTAAATTCTTATAAAACTTCGTAAGCTTTTTACCTGCATACGAAATTATAGTTTCATTATGGCACTAGGTGAGATATGCAGCTAGTCCTCGCCTTACGACCTGTTGTTTGGTGACCGTTCAAAGTTACAGTGGATCTCCTCAGAGGTACTTACGATCCAGTTCTGACAGACACACCTCCACCTGCGGTCCTATGAACAGATGTTGGGCCTTTGGCAATCGGCCTGCATTTATGGCCATTTAAAGGTGTGTTTTTTTGTGTGTGTGTGACCATATGATTGTTGTCAACCATCCCCGTTGGCCCTTTCTAAAAAGGAAATCATTGTCCGAAAGAGTTCACTAAGAGTAAGACTTTTGTGAAAGATCCCATCTAGGTGTCAGTTCTGAGGTTTTCCTATAAAAACCGGCGTAGGCAAAATTCCCTTTTCTTCCCAGGGCCATCCCGCAGTTCATTGTTGGCCAGTTACAGCTAGTCCTTGACTTACGGCCACAATGGAGCCCAAAATTTCTGTTGCTAATCGAGACATTTGTTAAGTAAGTTTTGTGCCCCGTTTTAGGGCCCTTCTTGCCACGGTAGTTAAGTGAATCACTGCAGTTGATAAATTAGTAAACCCGGCTGGTAAGTGAATGTGCCTTCCCCCGTTGACTTTGCTTGTCAGAAGTTCGCAAAAGGGGATCACGTCACTCACACACACACACACACACACCGGGACACAGCAACGGTCATAAAAATGAACCGGTTGCCAAGCCTCTGAACTTTGCGTGATCACAGGGATGCTGCAAAGGTCGTAACTCTGAAAAACGGTCATAAGTCACAATTTTCAGGGCTGTTGTAACTTTGAACGGTCACTTAATGAACTGTTGTAAATCAAGGAGCACCTGTACATGCAGTGTTTTTGTTTTGGGAAAACAGTCTGTGCCGTTTGAACATTTCTCGGTACTTGGCCTTGGTGGATAATGTTTCACAGGCAGCAAAAGGATCTCGTGCATTTCTTAGCCCTCCCGACCTTTAAGGTCTTAAGAATTTCTCCCCCCCCCCAAAAAAAAAGCGCCCCCTCCCTTTTTTGTTTGGCAAACTGCCAGCTGAAATTGGGTGCAAGCAACCATGAAGCTGAGTCAGTTTGTGACACCGTGTTTCACGCTATGATAGTTTTACCAAAAACCAGTCGTTTATTTCCAGCTTTCAACAATACCAGCCCATAGCGGACCATTGGTTCACTCAATGACAACGGTTTTTGCTTTACAACCGTGACAAAAAAAGGTGGTAAAATGGCATCGGTGGGTGGGTGGACCCCTTTCGTGAGCCTCATGATTTATGAATGTGATGGGACGGGATCCATTATGGTCATAAGTCGAGGACTATGTGTACTTGGAGCCCAGTTGCAGCTTTTGGGGATCATTGTGTCACTTGATCGGGAGAGGGATCTAAGCAGATGATCAAGCAGGAGAGGGATCCTGGAAGCTTGGGGTTTGGCTGGGAATTTGAAAAAAAATATACGAGGAGGCTCTTAACAATCTTTTTCCTAGTCCTGCACAAATGTCTTCGTAAAGCCTAGAAAGGAGCTTATTCCAGGAAAGTTTACTAAATATTGAGAAACTTTTTAATACATTTAACAAACATTTAAAGCTTTACCTGGAAGTCCCAAATGACAAGGACTTATATGCAGAAAGGTAAGTGGAAACTCTCAAACTACCATAGTAACGTTCATTGCATCTTTATTCAGACTGTAAATCCTTTTTGATTACCTGGAATATTATTAACATAAGTCCTATTTTTTTAAAAAAAAATCTGATGAAGTAAAAATTACATAATTTTAATCTGTATTTTTTTTACATTTTTCCCTTGCAGGCTGTTCATCATTTCGGAGATTATGAAAGGCTTGGTGTTTGTTTTTTTTTGGGGGGGGGGGGTTGAGTAGTTAAGCTGGTCTGAAATCCCTCTTCTAAACAAGATAGGTAACTCTCCGGCTTCTATGGAAAATTGCTCTTCTGCTTGATTGGTCAAAGGAAAACGTTTTACATGCCAAAAATTGTTAAGTATAAGCTTCAATTTTAATCGCCTAGAATATGGTGAGGTACACCCGAGACCAATTCTATCCCGTCTGGCTTTTCCTGATATTTTGAAGGTACCTCCTGAGTCACAGGCAATAACAATGCAGCTGTAGCACGCCACAGTCTTCTTCCTGTTTTGGGGCCAAGCTTTCTGAATACATCCACCCTGCCTCTTTGCGACACTGAATAATGATGATGATGTTGGAAGGGACCTTGGAGGTCTTCTAGTCCACCACCCCCTGCTCAGGCAGGAAACCCTATACCATTTCAGACAAATGGCTGTCCAGTCTCTTAAAAACTTCCAGCGTTGGAGCATTCACAGCTTCTGGAGGCAGGTTGTTCCACTGGTTAATTATTCTGACTGTCAGAAAATTTCTCCTTAGTTCTAGGTTGTTTCTCTCCTTGGTTTGTTTCCATCCGTTGCTTCTTGTCCTGCCTTCGGGTGCTTTGGAGAATAGCTTGACTCCCTCTTCTTTGGGGCAGCCCCTGAGATACTGGAACACTGCTTTCATGTCCCCCCTCGTCCTTCTCTTCGTTGAACTAGACATACCCAGTTCCAGCATGTTGAATTTAATGGGGCAAGATTCCTTTTACGGGTCGTCCTCCACTTACAAGCAGTTCACTTAGCAACCATTCAAAGTTACGACCTTCCTGAAAAAGGGGAGTTGCAACCCAGATGCAAAGTTGCAATGGTTCCTCCCCCGGCCTGTGCAGTCACATGATTTGACGCTTTGCAACTCAAGTCATGTTTGTGACAATTTTTGAAACTGAAAATGGACCTTTTCTGGTTTTTAACAAAACCACTCCCACTGCAAACGTTTGGTTCACTTAACTGACGCAAAAGAGGTGGTAAAATCAGGTTGGCCGTGCAACTGATCCGTTTTGCAGTTGTGACGGGCAGGCTCCATTTCAGTCGTAACTCGGCTGCCTGAATCTTCTCATTTTATGGGCTGAGCCAATGAATGGATAAACACTTTTGCGATCTCATGCCTCTTTATCCTAAAATAACCTATTCCAAGCAGACGTCTAGCCAGGGCAACAAAATAAAACCCCAAATAATCTCAGAATTAAAGAACTGCTATGCCTCAGAAATCTCCTTTCTGGATAAAATAGCCTTCCCTCTTTCCCCCCCCCCCCCCCGGAAGATTGACTGAATATTGGCACCTTTCCAAAGCCTTTCTTAATCCGTTTTTCAACACTGTAATCCAATGCTGCACTGGCTTCAAATTCAGGAGTGGCAATTCTAGTGTATCTGGAAGAATGCCAAATTAGGAAAAGCCGCTTCACACCTTATGCAAGTATTTAAAGAATGGTGGTTTTTTGTTTTGTTTTTTTTCAAATGAGGCCAAGATCGGAGAACTTACTCTGGCTTGCTGTGTGAGGCAGAGTCATCCTTATATTATCTGTGAAATTTTTCCATAGGCACTTGAGATCTTTTTGTGTCTTCCGGTCAATTTGAGAAGGTAAAAGATTCATATTGAGAGAAACAAGATGGGATGTGCCCCGTGTTTTATACCAGTGTTTTTCAACCTGAGCAAATTTTAAGATGTGTGGACTTCAACCCCCAGGATTCCTCAGCCACCATGGCTGGTTGGGGAATTCTGGGAGTTGAAGTACGCACATCTTAAAAGGTTTATCCCATTGCATATTTTTTGATTAGCAGTAACATCTAGACTTACATACCACTTCATAGTACTTTACAGCCCTCTTTAAGCGGTTTACAGAGACAGCATATTTTATTTATTTATTTTTATTTTAATTCCATTTATATCCCGCCCTTCTCCGAAGATTCATATTTGCCCACAACAATCTGGGTTCTCATTTTATTGACCCCAGAAGGATGGAAGGATGAGTCAGCCTTGAGCCGGTCAGGATTGAACTGGTGGCAGTCGGCATAATTAGCCTGCAATGCTGCATTCTAACCACTGCGCCACCACGATTGCTTCCATTAGCCCTTTTACCCCAAAAGCAAGCTTGCAAAAGTAACCATAATTGCTAGTCACAAACTATGTGGATGGTTTGAAGTTCTGGGGACAGGCAGGAAAACAAAGAGTGGAATTTGGAATGTTTTTAGAGGGGAAACTCACAGATTTCTGCAGGAATAAGACATGGGTGTAAACACGCCCTACTAAATGTTTAGATTTGCATTCTCTTTCAGATGCTACGAGAGCAGCGGATATGGAATGCGATTTCCATAGCACCTTGTCTCCAGGACAGTCGTGCTCCATAGTTTGCATGAGCCGCAATTAATCTGCCATTCCTGAACGATCAATCCAGAAGGGATAAAATTACACTTCTCAAACTTGGATCCGGTAGATTGGAGACCACAATGTAAATTAGCACGGTCAGAAGGAGTAAATCATATTTGGGGACCTCTTCTTTCTACAGATGCATGTGGGGGATGTTTATGCCACATGCTTTTCTAAATAGCGTCGGGCTTTGTTGGCTCTTGACCAAAACGATTGATTTATTTAGGGCTTAGGTGTCTGACTGGGCTATCGTGTTCCTTTCCAGGTGAAAAGAACATTGTGTTTCTCTGCTAATTAAATCTTAACTTTGGGCCTCTGCCATTCACTTGCTAGGTCAGAATGGTAAGTATTTGAAAAAGCGAAGCGATGGTTGGATTTGCTTCTGTGAAGAAGGAGCTCGATCGGTTTGTTGTCTGCAGTGGTAGAAAAAGATGTGATTCCTCCACATAGCAGTAGCACTTAGACTTATATACCACTTCATAGTGCTTTTATAGCCCTCTCTAAGCAGTTTACAGAGTCAGCTTATTGCCCCCAACAATATGAGCCCTCATTTTACTGTCCTTGGAAGGCTGATGGAAGGCTGAGTCAACCTTGAGCCAGTGAGAATCGAACTGCTGGCAATACTGCATTCTAATCACTGCACCACCAGGGGTCACTGTGCACATTACACCTTAAGCTTTATTTAGTGTTTCCCTGCATTTGCATAGCCACCATTTCATACCTACACTGCAAAGGGATCGATGGACGGGTAAGGTTGCAGATGGGCCGATCTGTATGGCCACCTGCTGATTCCCAGCTGGGTGTTGTGTGGAGATGCAGGTCCTATATGCCGATTGGTTGTGCTGGCTTCCTGTCCCATGTGTTACTGTTTGAGCGCCCCCCCCCTGAGAATGTTACACATTCGCAGATGTATAAATGCAACAGCTATACAGCCATCTCCCAACAACACATACATACATTCCCTGATGTGCAATGATGGAGAAATCTACACCAGGCTTTAATGGGACACCAAGCATCCACTGAGATAAGTTAACCATTGTTGTCACTTTTTTCTCTGAATATGCAGGTGCGCGTTACAAAATGAAGTTCTGATGGCTGCTCTCAAAATACACCTACACGCACACATACATACATACATACATATGTATATGCTGTATATATACACAGAAACATAAATTGCAGTCCCAATTTGAACACATGGGTTTTGTGTGTGTGTGTGCGTGAGAGAGAGAGAGAGAGAGAGAGAGAGAGAGAGAGAGAGAGAGAGAGAGAGAGAGTGAAAGTGCCTTATGGTGCGAATGCTGCTTGAGACAAACCAGTATAATTCACATCTGTAATGTGAGATCGTTCCAAAAACCTGTCGATTTTTAAGATTGAAAATTAACTAAGAACTGGTCATTATCGGGCATATTCTGTGTCACCAAACTGTATGTCAAGACACTGGATTTCTACTGAGCTTCCCTTAATTGCAACATGTCTTAATCCTTGCAGCTTTCCCCGCTGCAACGTTTAATTTATTTGCATCCTGCCTTTATTATTTTTACAAATGAGTCTGCAAGCATATCTAATACTCCTTCCTTCTCCTATTTTGACCACAACCACCCAGCTCCACATCATTCACCTCAAGGGTGCCTATGGAGGCCCGGGCAGAAGTGGGACAGATCTGAGGGTCTCTGGGCCAGGGCCAAGGCAGTGGGGGCTGTTCCCTCACTGTTTCCAGGATGGCTTCGCGGGCCACATGAAACCACTTCACGGGCCGGATCCTGGCCTTGTGTTTGACATGTCTGAATTAAAGTGCCAGCTTGGGAGATAACATATGGTGAATAACCGCCTGAGTGTGTTGTAGAGAAACTGCAGATGTAAAAAGCCGAGACAGCATTGATACAAGCCCAACAATTATTGGTGTTACATGCCAATTGCTGGCTGACTTAAATTTCTGCACAGAGTAGATTTCTCTGCTGGCCGGTGTTCGCTGCTATTTCTCCAAATACAAGACAACAACTTTTATTGATTAGCCCTTGGGCCATATCAAAGTACAAAGTTCCAGCAACAAACCGTCACCAAAACTAGATAAAAGCAATCTGAAGTGGAATTTGATAAAATACAATTTAAAATGGAATTAAAATACAATTTAAGTTAAAATAGTAATAAAATGCAAATTTAAGATATAGATAAAATATGGAAACATATTTCGGAGTCGCCCTTACAATCTACCCCAATCAGTCCCACATATGCAGATCTTAACTGGATCATTTTGTTCAAATACTGTGCTACGTTGGATGTTATTTTCAAGTTCTGGCCGGACATAAGGTAAGTTATTTTGATATGGGGATCCCAATGGGTCATTCGTTTGGTATATAGACCAAGATACCTGTCTCTCACCCTCTTATACAAACAACAGTCAAATAGGATGTGAGCCAGGTCTTCTACCTCTGCCGCTCCGCAAATGCAGAGACGCTCATTATACAGTATAGCATGAAATCTCCCATATCTGACCATTGTGTCAAGCTGTTCAAATCTCGCTCTCGTAAATATCTCCCTAAGATGTTTTGGGAGTTGTGACTTCAAATAACTGTCCACTTGAAAAGTACATTTGTATTTACTCAGCCATTTCAAGTTACCCACCTTACTAAGGATAGCTATATCAGTTTGTGCTTCTATGTCCTTAATTCTTTGGGCAACTCTTTTTAGATTGTTCTCCTGTTATGCAAGAAACAGGAAGGCCACAGCTTCTTACAAAATTTGTTAGTTTGGTGATCCAGGAGATCCAAATACAAGAGGTAAGTCATTCTTTCATGTAAGATTACTATGGAGGTGAAAAGGGGGGGGGCTGATAGAACTAATTCCCTTCTGAAGGGAGAGGGAAGAACTAACATATAATGTTAAGCCTCTTCTGCATTAAACCAGAATGTCATATTTTCATGCCTTATTCATGAATTCAGAAGGTCTTACGCTTTTGAATAAGGGACATTTATTTGTGCGGGAAGCTGCTGGAAAGAAGGAAACAAAAGTGCTCTCGTTTTCGTTTTCTCCCAACAGGTTTGGAGGCAGCGGAAGAGCAAATCTCTCTGGCTTTTCAATCCAAATCACGCCAGTAAAACACACCCACGTACACACCCAAATAACTTTCGGTACGGTGCACATGTGCCACACAGGGCAGCAAGATAATGAGTGTCTTTCAAAGCTTTCCCTGGTACAAAAATGTGGAGCGTTGGACAATTGCTTTTCCCAGTTGGAAAAGGGCAAGTCTCTCTCCAGCGGGGGTGGGGAAGGGGGTGGATCAGTGTCCTAAACGCATATCTGAAAGGCAACTTGCACCAGCACAGTTGTGAAATCACAAGGCCCGGTGAAGCAAACAAGCCAGAGAAACATCAAGCAGGCAATCGGTTTCTGAGCAGAGGGCAATGTAAACAGGGCTGGTGTGTTTCACCGCTGACAGGGTTCGTGTGGGCAATGGCCCTAGACTCTAGATTTCCATCCTGAGTTCCTGCACCTGGGCGAGGCGAGCAAAGGAGCTGTGGGCTGTGCAGATGTGGCCGTAAAGGTTACAAGCCCGGAGGGTTTTTTGCCTGCTGCAACAATACCTGTCCCTTTTCTTAAACATGCCAAGAAAGCGTATAAAAGCCAAGGAGAGGCTTCCCTCCAATGTTTTCAGAGCCTAGCTGAACAGAAGATTTTTTTTTTTTTGCAGGTTTCCAGGTGCACGAGTACTGTGTGTACAAGTACAGTAGCTCTTACCTCGTCATCCAGGAAGGCAAGAGGTGGGGAGAGTTAAAACTCGGGGGCCAGGGACATCCTTGGGTTGCTGCTAGAACCCTGGTCTTGCAAATGATGACCTGCGTGCAGAGCAATTCCCCATTCAGTAAATACATAACCATGTGAAGTTTATTTCTTTACTTGGAATACTGCATCATTTTGGTCACCACGATGTAAAAAAGATGTTGAGACTCTAGAAAGAGTATAGAGAAGAACAGCAAAGATGATTAGGGGACTGAAGGCTAAAACGTATAAGGAACGGCTATTGGAATTGGGTACGTGTAGTTTAATGAAGAGAAGGATGAGGGGAGACATGATAGGAGTCGTCCAATCTCTCGGGCTGCCTGGAAGAGGGAGTCAAGCTATTTTCCAAAGCACCTTAGGGCAGGACAAGAAGCAACGGATGGAAACTAACCAAGGGGAGAAGCAACCTAGAACTAAGGAGAAACTTCCTGACAGAACAACTAAACCAGTGGAACAACCTGCCTCCAGAAGTGGTGAATGCTCCAACACTGGAAATTTTTAAGAAGAGACTGGACAGCCATTTGTCCGAAATGGTGTAAGGCAGTGATGGCAAACCTTTTAGAGACTCAGTGCCCAAACTGCAACCCAAAACCCACTTATGTGTCGTCGGGTGCTGGGTGGGCGTGGCTGCAGTGGTAATGGCAGACTGGGTGTAACTAAAAAGTTCAATTCCAACTGCGAGATCTTTTTTTTTTCCCTGTGAGAGGTTGAAATTGAACCTTTTTTTTTTTTTTTTGCACATGGCGGTGGAGGCCTAATGGAAAAGGTTTTATAAAACCCAGCTGAAGGCCTAGGACTGGGGTGATGGCACACGTGCCCACAGAAAGGGCCCTGCATGCCACCTGGGGCACCCGTGCCATAGGTTCGCCACCACAGGTATAGGGTTTCCTGCCTGAGCGGGGGTTTGGACTAGATGGCCCCCAAGGTGTCTTCCAATTTTATTATTTATTTAGTTCACAAGTACTCTCCATCCTATTCAGCGTTGGCAATGCATAACTAGGATTACCTGCTGTTAGCAGAGCCTAGGTGTCACAGAGGCACATCACATTAGCCAAACCTGAATTGGAATGGACTTAGAAGGTCTTCTAGTTCAGCGGATCCCAACCTTTGGGGCACCAGGGACCACTTCCACGGAGAGAAGCTTTTCCGTGGACCGGAGTGGGTGTGGTTTCGCGTGCTGCTTGTATCACACAGATGGGGCTTTGCTTATTTGCACGGCCTGGTTGCTGGCATGTTGCAGACCGGAGGTTGAGACCCCTGCTACTACTAGTCCCAACACCCCTGCTCAGGCAGGTAACCCTATACCATTTCAGACAAATGGTCGTCCAATCTCTTGAAAACTTCCAGTGCTGGAACTCTCACAACCTCTAAAGTCGCCTGCTGTGACTCAGTTGGATAAGGGGCATTCAGGGGCTTTGATGGGGCAGCTAAAGTGGAGCGCAGTTGGGCGCTTACACCTATCTGGGTCAAGTCCTGGCAAGTTTCCCAACAATTTCCTTCAATGCTATTTTAAAAGAAAATGCAGGCAACGTGGGTTGCATGCAAATATCCAAATCCTGCCTTTTGCTCCATGCAGACCTGATCCTTTCAGCTATGGGGGGGGGGGGGGAAATCCAGATGAGCTCTTGAAACAGGCTTGCTCAAAAGGTGTTTTGTGAAGTCTTTAAGTTGCCTTTGATCTCCGTATACTACTGATCTGCCCTATCCGTGGGAGTGGTGGTGTTTGTAATTGTGAGTTTCTCTAAAAAGAGCAGGAGTGTAAAGCCAAGCTGGAGGTTTACAGATAAGTCCATCTTGGTCGCCCATGAACAGAATTCAGATTAAAGTAAACTTCACTTCTGAACAGTTTTTCTCCAAAGCATCAGCGTGGCGTAGCTGACATTTAAAGGTAAAAGGTAAAGGTTCCCCCGCACATGCGTGCTAGTCATTTCCGACTCTAGGGGCCGGTGCTCATCTCCGTTTCATAGCCGAAGAGCCAGCGCTTGTTCGAGGACGTCTCCGTGGTCATGTGGCCGGCATGACTAGACGCCAAAGGCACACGGAACGCTGTTACCTTCCCACCGTAGTGGTCCCTATTTTTCTACTTGCATTTTTACGTGCTTTCGAACTGCTAGGTGGGCAGAAGCTGGGACGAGTAACAGGCGCTCACTCTGCTACACGGCACTCGGGATTCGACCCGCCAAACTGCCGACCTTCTGACTGACAAGTTCAGCGTCCTAACCCACTGAGCCACCGCGTCCCTAGCTGACATTTACAGGGTGTTATATCCTGCAAGTCACAGTCCCAAGGACAAGCACAATTAGTGCTGTACTGTTCAATCTTGATATTGAAGCAAAGGAAAAGGGCCAGGCTGAAACGTGGAGGGGTTTCTGATTAGGTGTGAATTCAGCCCTTGTCCTGCGTGATGATTGTGTTGTGCGGTTTCAGACGAGTGGTTTGAGTGACCCCCATAAAAAACTCGGAGATTCTTTCAACAGAACTCTGTTAAGATGCAAAGTTACTAGCCTCACCTTGGGAATGGAAGCAGGAAAACGTGTGTGTGTGTGTGTGTGTGTGTGTAAGTATGCTAACATGGTTGCTTCATTTGCAGGATTTGAACCGTTTAAAAGTGCTGTCCACTGATATTGGGGTGTGTGTTCATTCATTTTTGCATTTTGTATTAACAGAGCTTTTTTCCTCCTTTCTTGCAGCTACTTCCAAGATATTTTGCAAATGGAAAGCAATCGTTCTGCCAAATATTCAAAAACACGCTTGCCTTCCCCCTTGCTCTTGCTTTACAACAACCTTAACAGCTAAGGGACATTCCCCCCCCCTTGTGTCTTTCTCACTAGGCCTGTCCTAAATGGCAAATTACAGATCAGAGCTGATCATCCTTAAGACTGAGTTCCTGTCTGACTCATTCGCTGGTGGCTAGACTCAAATGGAAGTAAACGCATCAGAGTTATTAGCCAATGTGACTCACTTTCCATTCCGTAAACAATCAGTTTAAAATCCATACCGGCACAGCTCAAGAGACCTTTCCATCTCTGAGAAAGATGGAAGGTCCCTCCCTCGAAGCTTCTTAGCAAAACTCCCACATAATCCCTGTTGACGAGACTAAAGTAACTCTTAAAATTGGACTGCAGAAGAAAAAAAAAAGCTATTGTGGTCTGTTTATATAAGCTTGGGTGATTTGCATGCGATCTGATAAAGCTAGTAGCATGCTACAACAGTAGCAAAAGTCGATTAGCTGGTTCACCTTTGTGGTGTCACACTTTTTTTTTTTTGCAACAAACTCAACAACCTCTGGAAGTTGTATTAATACAGACTTGGAAGGTTGCAAAATTTAAATTAAACAGCTTGAAAATTACATGGGGGGGGGGCGGTAAAGACAAGGAGATTATATATATATATATATGTGTGTGTGTGTGTGTGTGTGTGTATGTATGCATGTGTGTGTGTATATATATATGTATGTGTATATATATATATGTGTGTATATATATATGTATGTGTATGTATATATATATATATATATATATATATGTGTGTGTGTGTGTGTGTGTGTGTGTGTATGTATATATATATATATGTGTGTGTGTGTGTGTGTGTGTGTGTATGTGTATATATATATATATATATATATATATATATATATATATATATATATATATATATATATATATATGAGAAACTGAGCTTTTGGATTCAAAATCTTGGTTGCAATTCTCCAACAAGAGATTGGAAATGCTTAGGCAGGGCTTTAAAATGATTTAGAAAATGTGTAGTTGGCATTCTTTCTTGGAGCAAAAACCCAAAATGTACTCAAAGGAGCCCTTTGTGCTTTTTTTTTCTTCCTCTCCCAGTAGTTTAAATCCCAGGACTGTCAATTTGACTGGGAAGCGTGCATGGGGAAAACCGTTTCTGCCCCGTTGCTGGAAAACACACATAGATGCATCCGTCAAATCTCCTTGAGAGTCAAACTAGACCTGAAGTGAGACTTTTTAACCTTTTTGACACCCTGGTGACAAAAATTGAGAGCGTTGCTTTTTTTTTTTTTTTGGCTGAATCCAAAACCACAAGAAAAGAATTGGTCCGTTGTTTAGAAGTGGAGGGTCCACAATAAAAACATAAGGGCCCTCCTTTGCGGGTTGTTCCTGGTGGCGTCAAAAGATGGGTTTCTTTTAAATCCCCTCCCCATCCATCTCTCCCTCTCCTCTTCCTCCTCCCTCTATCCTTCTCCCTCCCCCCCTCCTCTTCCTCCTCTTCCCTTTTTTCAAAGCCAGGCTGGGAGATTTTTTTAATTGCCGGGGTCTTGGATTCAGCTTGATTAAGATATAGGAGATTCTCTATTTAGTTGGGAAAGAAGCAAGACGGTGTGACCAATGGCTCTTGGGGTGGGGGCACAGCCAGCTTTTATCATGCAGAAGAAGTGATTTATGGAAGTTTCTTCACAGGGAACAGCTGAAGGACTGCTTCGAAAGTCTTGACAATGTTTTTTTTTGTTTCTGATAACCGGTGCGTGCCCAAGAGGAAATTGGAAATTTCAGTATGGGACCAGACGGCTACGAAATGTAAGGGGTTAAATCTGCCCTATGGAGCTCAGTGGGCTTTTAGATGTCTTGGATCAAAAGGGCCAAAATCTCCCATGGGATTTCATAAGGATTGGGAGTTTTGACTTTTTATAACTGGGTTTTAATTTTCTCAGGGTTCTATTTAATCTCTTTTAATTTGTTTTAACGTTTGTATTGACTGTTTTTTAAATGCCCTGTAAACCGCCCTGAGTCCTTCGGGAAAGGGTGGTATATAAATCTAAATAATATTATTATTATTATTATTATTATTTACAGAAAACTTTTTGAAGCATATTTTTACAGTGGTTTTCATACTAATTCGCCACGTGCACTATCATGGGCACACACAGAAGGATGCCGCTTAGTGGGGGAAAACCCTAACTTCGAAGATGATTTTTTTTTTTTAGGATCCACAAACCGCCCCAATTTCCACTGCAATTGCATTTCCCAGTATCCAGCGGCTGCCGCTCCGGAGGGAAGGTGCTCTTAAGTATTGTTTGTCTCATGAAGCTCATTACATGGTTGTCTGCAACCTCCAGGGTGGGGTTGGCTGCTTAGGATTAATTCGGGCACATATTGCTTTCCTGCCCCAGTATGAATCACACCGACTGCCTAACTCACTCAAGCATAGTTTGTGGAGTAGTACAATTTCCTGAGTTTCTGTGACACCTTGAACAAAGGTAACTAGAAATAGTCCTTAGCTTAACAACAGTTTGTTCCATGACCATTTGAAGTTACAACGGCAGTGGGGGGGGGGGGGGAAAGTGACCTAGATTGCTTTTGACACGAACATTGCAGCATCCCCTTGGTCACATGATCAAAATTCAGACTCTTGGGCAAACTGGTTCAGATCTGTGAAACTTAGTGTCCCGGGGTCATGTGATCCCCTTTTGCGACCACCTCTTAAGCAAAGTTGATGGGGAAGCCAGATTCACTTAACAACCGTGTTACTAACGTAACAACTATGGCAGGAAAGGTTGTAAAACGGGGCAAAACTCACTTAACTGCCTTGCTTGGCATCAGAAATTTTGGGCTCGACTGTCGTAAGTTGAGGACTGCCTGCCTGCATGTTTTCCCAATACCCTCAGCTTGAATGTGGGTGGCTAGTTTGTGGCTTAAAATCCATCCATGACTTGGCTGCATCCACCAGTGGTTGCAACGGTAGATAGGTAGTCCTCAACTTACAATCTCAACGGAGCCTCACGCTGCATCCTTGCAATCACATGATCAGAAATGTGGGCACTTGAAAACTGGCATGAATTTAAGAGGGTTGCAGTGTCCCAGGATCATGCGATTACCATTTGCAATCTTCCTAGCCAGCTTCCGACAAGCAAAGCTGCCTTAACAACAGCATGATTCACTTAAGGGCTGCAGTCGTTCACGTAACAACTGTTGCAAAAAAACAAAAAAAGTGGCAAAATTACATGTGACTCATTTAACAACTCTCTTCCAAGAGCTTATTGTGGTGTGCAGGGTTCTTCCATCTGCATAACAACTTTGTGGAGTAGGCTGTGCTAGCTTACATTATTAAACAGTACAGCTAGGTGACACCTCTCATTCTTAGCTCAATACGTGGAATGGAGAGGATGGTGTGCAAGCTGCAATGTTACCTCTTTTCTATTAATGTACGCCCTTTTCACGGCTTACACACAGAATAATCCAAGTTTGTCAGTGGTGGGCTTCAAATATTGGGTTAATCCATAGCGAAACTTGTTTGGTTGCAGTAAGCTAAGTCAAGCCCATGTACTGTGATTCGTAGATCATAGTTTATGGCTTTAATGGCAAACTTAAGCCAGCTGTGGTTGATTCAGCAACTTGTGTTTTAAGTAAATTATAAGGTATATGTCATGGTTCAGACAGATGAGACAAAGCAGAACTCTGAGGCTCGCAAGTTCATCAAAGAACATGTTTATTGATACAAAGTATCAACACATCAAAAGTGAAACCAAGTCTGAATAGATGCGTAACAATCCCCAATACTAAGTTAAGAAATTCCACCCCTAAAGCTATGCTAACTACTATGTTCCCCAATACATCTTCTTGGCGGGCTTTTCATGAAACGCCCAGCCTGCAGTCCCAGGAGCAGCCGATGACCTTGGTTCCCATGGAAGAAAATCTGTTTCGTCTGGCGAAGCACCTGGTAACGCCCCCTTCCATCCCTCCATGCTATGTGTCAACCGAAAATGAGTAGTGAAAATGGCTGCAGCCAGGGCTTTTTTTCTCATAGAACGCTCAGAACGGAGTTCCGGCACCTTTTTTGGATGGAACCTTGTAGGGTAGGCAAGGCGGGTTGTATGACATGTGTGAGTTCCGGCAACTTTTTCTTTTACAAAAAAAGCACTGGCTGCAGCCATGCTCATTTTCAAAACTGACAGTATGAAGCAAGTCTAGCTGGTTGGGTTTTCACACATTGCCCTCAAATGAATGATGAATTCACTTTATTTTGGCCTCATATATGAACACCAATTTGCAGATTGGCTGTCCAATGTATTTATTTATTTTTAAAAGTTATTGATTTTTAACATACGCCTTAATATTTGGTAAACATCATGTTGTCTGGGTTAGTATTTAAAAATAATAACGATTTCTATAATTCTATAGTCCGTATAATAAGTTTACTTGATTTCCTCTTCTTCCAATAATATTCTCTGTCGCCAACCTTAAAATTAATACAGTTCTTATTTAAATAAATGACAATTAAATATAAACATTTTTCTCATGTTTCTGCAAATAATCACATCAGTATAAAGCTTCTTTTCATTGATCATCTTGATTGGCTCATCATAAATCCTGTTTACATTCTTATTTAAATTTGTTTTCCCCACAGTATTCAAAAGATAGATAGATAAACAGAAAGATGATAGATAGATGATATAGACCAGACATGTCAAACACAAGGCCCGGGGGCCGGATCCGGCCCGTGAAGTGGTTTCATGTGGCCCGCGAAGCCATCCTGGAAACAGTGAAGGAACGGCCCCCACTGCCTTGGCCCTGGCCCAGAGACCCTCCTCCTGCCAGAGACCCTGAGATCTGTCCCACTCCTGCCCAGGGCCCCATAGGCATCCTTGATGCCAGTGATGTTGAGCTGGCCACGCCCACCCACTAGGCCACACCCACTCTAGCCACACCCACCCAGTAGGACACGCCCACCCTGGCCACACCCGCCCGGCCCCCTGAGGGCAACCGCAATGCTGATGCAGCCCTCAATGAAATTGAGTTTGACACCCCTGATATAGACAAACAGATGATAGACCGAAAGATGATAGTTAAGATTTTCTCAAAATTAGTTACACTTAAATATTTAAATCTTTTTTGCTCATACAAGCCATCACATTTTTACATTCCTCATATCTTAAAAGACAATAAGAGCAAAAAAAGGGGAGGGGGAGACAAAACAGAGAAAACATTTCTTTTATATAAACCATCCCAACATTTTTATATTTCTCATGTCCAAACAAAAAACACACAAAAGAAAAAGGAAAGAAAGCACACTATATTATTTTAGGGTCTCATCCCTCTTAAGCTATAATATAATTTAAAATCTTTCTATTTTTTTAACCATATTCAAACAAATATTTAATTTTTAAATACTCCCTCTGGTCATTCCCATCATCTAATTTCTTGAATCTCACTTTAGCCTTTTTTTTTTTTTGCCCAACGTCATTCCTGTTCAATATGTTTCGATGAGTCAAAGAGTCTTCCCATAATCTTATAAATGTTGTTGCAGGTACAAAGGGCAAAACAGATAAGATGTTTTTATAGGAAGGTTTCACCCCTTCATATTCATTGAAAAACTCTTCCTTTTTGTCTTTCTTGGTTTTATTTATTATTTTTTGTCTCTGAAGTTCTCATAATTCTCCTGACAAAATCCATTTTACTAAATCTTTTTTCTTGTCCTCAAACTTATTTTGTAACCTTAAAGCAGACATGTCAAACACAAGGCCCGGGGGCCAGATCCGGCCCGCGAAGTGGTTTCATGCGGCCCACGAAGCCATCCTGGAAACAGCAAGGGAACGGCCCCCACTGCCTTGGCCCTGGCCCAGAGACCCTCCTTCTGCCAGAGACCCTCAGATCTGTCCCACTCCTGCCCAGGCCCCCATCGGCACCCTTGATGCCAATGATGTAGAGCTGGCCATGCCCACCCAGTAGGCCACGCCCACCCAGGCCATATCCACCTGGCCCCCTAAGGGCAACCGTAATGCTGATGCAGCCCACAATGAAATTGAGTTTGACACCCCTGCCTTAAAGCGTAGTTTGTCTTTTCCATGTCCAGAGTTCCCTGCAAGTTTTTTTTTCCATCTGGGTTATGTCATATTTCCTAGTATTGTTAAATTCCATCTTGAAATCTCTCTCCTCTGTCTCATAATCAGTTGTCTGTTTTCTCTGCTCACTCTCTATTTTTATTTTCTGAGAATTTTTACGTTGTAAAGTTAAATTGGAGATGTGTTAATTTATGTTTTCAAGGTTATGTTTAATTTCCTTGTGGTCTGAGATTATTTTTGTTTGGATTAGTTGCAACATTGCATAGATCTTCTGGAAAGTCTTTGTTTTTTCTTGGTATATTCTTTCTGCAGATCTCTGGTTTTCCATGATAGCCAAAAATCAGGGTTTTCCTTTCTCTGCAGATTGCTTTAGAGTCACAGTTGACTTAGTATTTGTAATCCAGAAAGGCCAATTCTTTTTTCTTTTTAGAGTTTATAATTCTCACTTTATAGAAAGCCCAAGATATTTCCTCCTTTTTTTGTCATAGCTGTTCTTTGTTATTAAGACATTGAAGGTCACCAAAATCAAATTTATCTTTTCCTGGGCCTTGCCAGTCTCTGTAGTAAAGCAGCTGTTGTAATATTTTCACCCACCACTAGAGGTCAGCACCAGTTCTTTCATTAATAAACATTTATTTATTTCTGTTTTGATGATATAAAATGAAAATCTTAACAGATTCCACTGATTTCAAACTTATCCAAATTAAGTCTTATATACTTTTTATTTCAATATATTTCTATTCCCCCTGAAAGGTTTAATTCACTGCTTCCATCTGCAGGAGGATGAGGCAAAAGTCCCCTTCCTCACTTTTGGAGGCTTTTTGCTTCTTGGGTTTGTCTTCTCCAGGAAATCAGTTTCCAAATAGAAGAGAGAAAATCGCTGTTCATACCCAATTCCAAACACGTTTTTTACAGTCAACTTAAAGTAATACCTCTGGACCTTGGTTGCTTGTAGCTTGGGCTAGACTCGGAAGTTGAGTTAGCCTCTTCTCCTGCTGGTTTCTGGAGGGCTTTTCCCAAACCGATCGGATCGGATCTCTCTGCAATTGGCAGGACTTCCCCCCCCCCTTCTGTGTTGCCTCTACGGGGCAACTTCAAGCCCATTTAGGATCCCCTGGCAGGCAGAAATCAGCTGTAGGGAGTGGAGCCCCGCGATCCCTCGGCTGTTGCACTACTGCGCAAAACCAGAAGTCCTGTCCAATGTGTTTAATGCATGTCTGAAACCTGCACCTGTGTCTAAGATAGGAAGAATGCTATTATTGTGGTATACAAAAGGAAAACTAGAAAATGTGAATGGAAAAACTAGAGGGGGGGATTTGTTCGTGCATTTTGGGGAAGGTGTTTCATTTTTGCTCCTCTGCAGATCATTGAAAAATGTATGAATATGAGAAGCAAACTTTATTATACATTTCTTGACTTAAAGAAAGCATCAAACTAACAGGAAGAGGTATAAATTATGGGGTGTTTTCCATAGACATACAGTAGGTTAGCTGAAGGTTAGTTGTTCAATGTGATTTCAAGTACACCATTTGAGAGAATAACCTGAATGTTGAATAAATGGTTTATTATTAAGCCTGGGGTAAGATAAGATGGGGTGATGCTCCCTTGGTGGTAGAATATATTTACAAATAAATGCATAAGAACTCTTATGGTAATTGGCGAGATGTGATAATAGCAGAGATATGCTTGCTGCAAACGTGAATGTTTTACTTTTAAGTCTGCGGAGGGTGCTGTGCTGAAAATCTGAACGACTTTTCACAAAGGTTAGATCATATGACATCGTGAGAAGGACAAGACCAACATTCTAATTTTAAAAAATATTTATAGGTTTATTACTCTACTAAGATGTGCAACTCCTGCAAAAAAAAAAGCTCACAAGTGAGCGCGCATTTTGTTGTAAGAATGAACTGTTGGAAGAAAAGTTTTCATCATGCTTCAGTCCAGGCTGGGAATAAACATGGCGACTGCTTTAGGAAGAAGGCTGTCGTTTATTGAAGAGGAGAGCCAGACAGGAAGATGGTCTGGCAGAAAAGAGAGAGAGAGAGAGAGAGAGAGAGAGAAAAGGGGCTGAGCACATGTAGGGAATGGGGTTTTATACCCCCTTGAGCCTTTTGTTTGGAGGTTATTTCCTGTTCCTGTTTGAGGCTTTGTATTTCCTGTGTCATGTATTTTGACCTGTGTCCCTTTGGCATCTGCGAATTAATACTATGATGTCCTGTCTTAGACTTTGGGTGGGGTATGTAGATTTTAAGTGTCTTTGTCTTCCTAAGCTTCTAGCTCCAACCTTTCTGGATTTACATCTGCATTTCTACACAGCTGGTTTCCGTTTGGGGAAGGGAGACCTGGGGCTATTAAAAAAACTGGGCCTTCTTTTCTGCCTCTTTAAGATCCTTTGAGGAAATGTATTTTCTGCCCTTTTAATATTTTCTTCTCTGGGGAGCTGACTTCCCACGGAACATTTGTCAAAAGAAGCAAAAATGGTGGTATATGAAACTCTAGGGACGCGGTGGCTCCGTGGGTTAGGATGCTGAGCTTGTCGATCAGAAGGTCGGCAGTTTGGCGAGTCAAATCCCGAGTGCCGCGTAACAGAGTGAGCGCCTGTTACTCGTCCCAGCTTCTGCCAACCTAGCAGTTCGAAAGCACGTAAAAATGCAAGTAGAAAAATAGGGACCACTATGGTGGGAAGGTAACAGCGTTCCGTGCGCCTTTGGCGTCTAGTCATGCCGGCCACATGACCACGGAGACGTCCTTAGACAAGCGCTGGCTCTTCGGCTTTGAAACGGAGATGAGCATCGGCCCCTGGAGTCAGAAACAACTAGCAACTTGCTGTCCTGCTCTTCTCATCCCAAACATCCTGAAATATGCATGGTTGGCTGAGGAATTCTGGGAGTTGAAGTCCACAAGTCTTAAAGTTGCCAAGTCTGGAGACCCCTAATATAAATAGTAATAGGCACAGTGTTCTTTTATTAACAGATTTCCTATTTGCATAAGGACAGTGGACCCGAAAATCCAATATGTAGATGGGAAAGAACTTGGAAGCAAGATTAAATGGTTGTGGAGTGCTTAGATTTTCTCTTGCCATTCTGTTTTTTTCTCCTGCAAATGTTTTTTTTTATTCCATTTATATCCCGCCCTTCTCCGAAGACTCAGGGCGGCTTACAAGCTTAGCAGTAGCCTTCATTCTATGTATATGCCTGCTTATTAGGGCTTCCCCCCCCCAAGCGGCATTATTACAAAGTCAGCTTAATTGCCCCCAACAATCTGGGTCCTCATTTTACCT
Organism: Vipera ursinii; assembly: GCF_947247035.1. NCBI lineage: Eukaryota > Metazoa > Chordata > Lepidosauria > Squamata > Viperidae > Vipera > Vipera ursinii. The sequence continues at coordinate 7,131,441 of NC_139514.1, forward strand.
ACCTCGGAAAGATGGAAGGCTGAGTCAACCTTGAGCCTGGTGGGACTCAAACCTGCACTAATTGCAGGCAGCTGGTGTTACTTAAGGAGGCATCAGCCCACTGCTCCACCAAGGCTCCTAATGTTCCCCTTGGTACTTTTATGAAAAGTTTCTTTTTTCTTTCAGGTATTAGAAGCTTCAGGCAACGTACTTTCCCAAGTATTAGGAGACCGCCAACTACACGTACATACAGTTGCTCATAAATTTTATCTATTTTTATTTACTAAATTTATATCCTATTCAAGAGATGCGGTGGCTTAGTGGGTTAGGACGCTGAGCTTGTCGATCAGAAGGTCAGCAGTTTGGCGGGTCGAATCCTGAGTGCCGCGTAACAGAGCGAGCGCCTGTTACTCGTCCCAGCTTCTGCCAACCTAGCAGTTCGAAAGCACGTAAAAATGCAAGTAGAAAAATAGGGACTGCTACGGTGGGAAGGAAACAGCGTTCCGTGCGCCTTTGGCATCTAGTCTTGCCGGCCACATGACCACGGAGACGTCCTCGGACAAGCGCTGGCTCTTCGGCTTTGAAACAGAGATGAGCACCGGCCCCTAGAGTTGGAAATGACTAGCACGCATGTGCGGGGGAAACTTTACCTTTTACCTTTACCTATATGCTACTCACCTTGCTTTCAAATGACTTCGGGGCACCTTACAATGGTACAAAAACGCAATGTAAAATGATAAGGACATTAAAAACCTTCAGCATTAAAACACGAAAATTAACGAAGAACTAGAGAAAAGGGACCAGTGTGAAAACAAGGGAGGTGGGGATCTTCTCCTAATCCAAGGCTCTCCAAACTCTGGCAACTTTAAAACTTGGGGACTTCAACTCCCAGCATTCCAAGCATGGCTAGCTGAGGAATTCTGGGAGTTGAAGTCCACAAATCTCAAAAGTTATCAAGTTTGGAGACCCCTTTCCCAACCTACTAACCACTTCCAGGATGGGATGCCTCCATTGGGGCCAGTTGGTAGAGCCCAGTTTTCAGGCCTTTCCTGGGAAGGCCGAGAAGGTGGGGACAGATCTCACCTTGAGGGGCACAAAGTTCCGGAGACCAAGAGCCATGGCAGAAAAATCTCTTCTCCTGGAACCCACCAGCCAAAACGTCTTAACTGACATCGTCCACGGCATCCCCCTTCTGCCAGAGCGAGTTTAAAGCAGGAAACCACCACTGGGTTTCCTTCTGCCCTGATGACGAGGCAGTTAATGACAAAACCAGAGAAGGGAAGCTTTTAAAGCGAAAAGTTCCTACTTCTGCCTTCTTGCTGTGGCGATGCAGATCCAAGGCTTGTCAGAATGCCCTTGACTTCACATCAGAACAGGTGGTGTGTGTGTGTGTGTGTGTGTGTGTTTGTGTTTGTGTGTATGTGTATGTGTGTGTAGAGCAAAAGAGTCTCCAGAAGCTTGGAAACTTCTGCACTTTAATATTTTGCAGGATATTAAGTGGAAAGTGAGGAAGTGTGTCAGCAGAAGAGATTACCTCTCAGGCGTGAGTAAAGTGGATGAGACAGATTTTGCAAAGAATGTCTAAATCCTGGCTGACAGGCAAAGCCTGTTTAGAAAAATTATAGGTTGAGCCATGGGAGGTGATCTTCCTGCTGTCAGCAAGAGGATATAAGCCATTAGAAGGCAGGTGGTTAGGCAAGTCAACCAGGGATCCAGATTTTCACCTTGCCAAAGATGCTTTTGATAGGTAGTTTCTTATCCCTGTTCCCTATTTGCTTATTCTTGTTCCTGAGGCTCAATCTACAGCAGGGGTCTTCAAACCTGGCCCTTTTATGACTTGTGGACTTCAACTCCCAGAATCCCTCAGCCAGCATGAGGAATTCTGGGAGTTGAAGTCCACAAGTCATAAAAGGGCCAGGTTTGAAGACCCCTGATCTACAAGGATTCTCAGAATGAGCTGCCTATAGAATTTGCAAACCCGAACCAGAACCCAGTTTTATTTAATTATATTCCGTCTTTATTGTTTTTATAAGTAATTCAAGGGGGCCAAACACCTAATATTCCTTCCTCCCCCTATTTTCCTCACAACAACAACCCTGTGAGATGGGGTAGCTGAGAGAGAGTGACTGGCCCAAAGTCAACAACCAGCTTTCATGGTTAAGGCGGGAGTGGAACTCGACATCTCCTGGTGATTGGTTCAAAGTCACTTACCCAGCTTTTATACCTAAGGCACAACTAGAACTCACCCTCTCTAGGTCATTGGCCCAGGTCAACCAGCCAGTTTTTATGCCCAAGGTGGAACTAGAATTGACAGTCTCCTGGAGATAGGTCCAAAATCACCTATCCTGGCTTTTATGCTAAGGCACAATTAGAACTCACCATCTTTAGGTCATTGTCCCAAAGTCATCCAGCCAGCTTTCATGCCCAAGGTAGAACTAGAATTCACAGTCTCCTAGAAATTAGCCCAAAATCGCCTCTACCCCAGCTTTTATGCTTAAGGCACAACTAAAACTCACCATCTCTGAGGACCCAGATTGTTGGGGGCAATTAAGCTGACTTTGTAAAATAATGCCGCTTGGGGGTGTGTGTGAAAGCCCTAATAAGCAGGCATATACATAGAATGAAGGCTACTGCTAAGCTTGTAAGCCGCCCTGAGTCTTCGGAGAAGGGCGGGATATAAATGGAATTAAAATAAAAAATAAAAAATAAAATAAATCTCTAGGTCATTGGCCTATGTCATCCAGCCAGCTTTCATGCCCAAGGTAGAACTGGAACTCACAGCCTCCTAGAGATTGGCCCCAAATAACACAGCCAGTCTTCAAACCTAAGGCACAAATAGAACTCACAGTCTCCCAGTTTAAAAGCCTGCTGCATTAAAAAAGCAGATCAAAACAGATTTTGATTTCAGCAACTACTCAGACTCTGTCCCAGAATGAGTAGCAGCAAAGTGACTCCAGGGAGAAGCAATCTTGATTCTCACCTCTTGAAATCTCAGACTGGATCAGTCTGAGGCTGCAGTCAATTTGTCAATGGCTACGTGAAGACTCGGGCATTTCTTGCCTTATCTGTCAATCACTGATGCTTCTGTAAGTCACAGCTTTCCACCTACTTCAGGAAATGGGGCAGACGGGCACCAAACCTCAGTTCCAAGGCCTTCTGGCCATCAGTTTTGGAACGTGGCACCAAAGAATGTGTACTGGAAGAATACCGGTAGTCCCTGACTTTCCAACCGTTTGTTTAGTGAAGTTGAAACGCGACTGAAAAGAAATGACTTTTTAAATTTGCATCCCACCTTTATTATTTTTTTCAAATAACTCAAGGCAGTGCATATATCCAACACAACATATATATTGTGGCTGGTTGCAGCCCAAGTTTCAGTACAGTTCTAGCAAGAATAAAGTATGAGTTATCCTGTACTCAGCCTCGTGTCGTCATTCCTGCACCCAAGAGCCCACTACTTAACACCGTGTTTCTCCTATTTTTCCCCAGAGCAATAACCATGAGAGGGTTGGGCTGAGAGAAAAGGACTGGCCGAAAGGCACCCAGGTCAACAGTCTGCTTCCCCCTCCCTCACACTGTCATGTGATCGTACTTCAGGCCAGTGGTGGGATTCAGCCGGTTCGCACCACTTTGGCAGAAACGGTAGATAATTTTTGGCTGCCCAGGCCCAGAATGGACTTCGGGAAACGGCATCCACACGGAGAACCGGTGGTTCACCTATTTGAATCCCACCACTGCTTCAGGTGCTCAGCAATATGGGCTGCATTTATTTGCAGTGTCCGGTGTGCATGCACAGGATCATGTGACCGGGTTTTACGACACTTTTGTCAAAAAGCAGAAGTTGTTTCCGGTTTTCAGCAAAACGGCAATAGTAAACAATGCATTTGCTTAAGACTGGCAGATAACTGTCTTGAATTTTTTCTACCTGCAGCAAGATCTGACTGCTGGCCTAGCGACGGATTCTATTGCAAATCAGGGCTGTTTCCAAAGGAGGCCGAGGAGGAGAGGTCCCGGGGCTTATGGAGTGAAGGAACTGGATGAGGCTGTCGGCAGGCCCAGAGGAAGGGAGAGAGGCTTTTGGAGAAGCTGGTGGCAGCGACAGCGTGCTCCAGGGGCGAAAAGAAGAAAAGGCCTTTTTAAGGAAAAGGTGGAAGAGTCAGGATCAGAAAAAGCAAAGGAGGCAAGGTTGGCGTGCAGGAATACAATCTAATTTGAGGGCTAATCCACACGGAGCTCGGTTTCCATCTGTCCTGTTTGCCATCATTCGATGCCTAGAGACTAAAATGGACGATCTGAAACTTGAGCTGGCCACAAACAAGGAGTGTATATCAGAAGTGTCGACCCTTTGACAGCTGTATGCAACGAAATTTCATTTTGATGTATGCCGATTGGTGTACATTCAAAGTGACAATAAAGTTGTTGTTGTTGTTGTTATTGAGTCAGTCATGTAACTGAACTGAATTAGAACTATCACCACATGCGACCATAATGGGCAGACTCCATCATATATTCAGGACTACTAGTAGTGGTTGGGATGCTGGCCTAAAAATGAGGACAGTGTGAGTTCTAATCCCGCCCTATGGAATGAAAGCTGGCTAGTTGACTTTGAGCCAATCACCAGGAGACTGTGGGTTCTAGTCCCGCCTGAGGCATGAAACTTTAGGCCAATCACCCTCGCAGTCAAACCCACCTCACAGGGTTGTTGTGGCAAAATAGGAGGAAGGAGGGTTATGTATATTCACCACTTTGAGTTACTTATAAAGTAATAAAGGTGGGGTAAAGATAATAATTTTGTAACATTATTATTACTTGGATATATAGTGTTCGACATATCTTCAGACAAAGGCAGTCTCTACATTTTGCAAAGAAAATGAATACAAAGAATAAATTGTCACTGGTTTGAAATGATAACTGCAAAACGCAAACATTTCAGAATACATGACATTTAACCTTTTTTGTGCATACAACTGGAGGAGCAGCTTACATTGGCAATTAGAGCTCCAAATGGATCTGTCTTTTAAAAACAGTCTTTAGTGGAGCATTTAACTCAATACGCATTGTGCACACAGGAACAAACAAAAGCCATCATTATAGCTCTGTGTCTGGAGAGCTGAAAAGCAGCAACTGCCCTGAGTCCTTCGGGAGAAGGGCGGTATAGAAATATTAATAAAATAAATAAAATAAATAAACTTCTGAACTCATTTAAGAAAAACATTGTGACAAAAAGCAAAACTCAGCAATTTCTGGTTTTCTGCATTTCCTCTATTGTTTTTACTGTCGAAGCAAGAATTGCCATCAAGTGAAAAAGTCTCAACTGAAATTAAGTATACACTTCAATTCTGTTGCACCACGCCCACAAATTTCTGCCTTCTGTCCCCAGGCATCCTTGCAGGTGTAAAAGCCAATGCTTTACTCTCTGTTTCAACTGATGGGTGAACTGCTTGGAACATACCAGTTGCCTGGAAGGTAATATCAAGACAAAAACAAATGAGTAAATATATAAAAAAGATTCTCATCCTAAAAAGCATTGCAATCTCTCAAAGTATTTGCCAAAAAGTCCTACTCAGCTGTTAAAACTGGACTTGACAACATGGGATATCATGTTGGTGTTTTGTGAAGAGACGGAGAGTTTATCAGCATGTGGTCCTCAACGGAACCGCATCTATACGGAGGGAAGTGTGTAGTGGGGTGCCCCAGGGCTCTGTTCTGGGCCCAGTGCTCTTCAACATCTTCATCAACAATTTGGACGAGGGGATAGATGGGGAACTCATCAAATTTGCAGACGACACCAAGCTGGCAGGAATAGCCAACACTCCAGAAGATAGGCTTAAGATACAGGAGGATCTGGACAGACTTGAACACTGGGCGCTATGTAACAAAATGAAATTCAATGGTGAAAAAAAGTAAGGTTCTACACTTAGGCAAGAAAAACCATATGTACATATTCTCCAAAGTGCCTGAAGGCAGGACAAGAAGCAATGGATGGAAACTAATTAAGAAAAGAATCAACCTAGAACTAAGGAGAAATTTCCTGTTAGAACAGTTAATCAGTGGAACAACTTGCTTCCAGAACTTGTGAATGCTCCAACACTGGAAGTTTTTAAGAAGAGACTGGACAGCCATTTGTCCGAAATGGTAAAGGGTTTCCTCCCTGAGCAGGGGGTTGGACTAGATGACCTCCAAAGTCCCTTCCAACTTTTTTATTATTATTATTAATTATTATTATTATTATAATATTATTATTATTATTAATTTATTATCATTATTATTATTATTATTATTATTATACAGACGTAACTTCTTTCTGCTTTTATTCTAAATCACAGAAATGGATAACTTGAGAAGGAGTTGATTATTTACAACTAGGCCAATTCTGAAATCTGGGTGAAGTCAGGAAAACTGAAGTTATTATTAAGGAGGTTTGTTAACAGCCTCAAATCTTTGCCTCAAAGAAAGGCAAAGCAGTCACAGCTAAGGTAAATGTCACATCAAATTAAAGGATGGGCATAAAGAATTCACTGAAAAGTTGCACAGGGTGATCAAGTGTGCCAGAGATATTTGAGGTACAGAAAGATACAGAGTCAGATCAGGCAGCGTCTTCATTAAAATTATGCTTTTCAATTTGTGTCCCAAAGAACTCAGAAGTAATTAGCTACTTCAGGGTTTGAGAAAATATCTGAGGAGGGAACATGCAAATCTATGACGGCATTGCTTTATAATCAAATGAACAAACAGTCTGTATGGGTGCAGAAGTGTGCTTGCTAGCCCTTCCTCCAAAGTCCTGAATGTATGAAAGGAAGGCAAGGAAGAGAAGAGAAGGGAGGGGAGGGGAGGAGATTATTTATTGGCCAAGTGTGATGGGACACATAAGGAATTTGTCTCAGGTGCGATAAGAATAGAATTTAGAATAGAATAGAATAGAATAGAATAGAATAGAATAGAATAGAATAGAATAGAATAGAATAGAATAGAACAACAGGAAAGAATAGAATAGAATAGAATAGAATAGAATAGAATAGAATAGAATAGAATAGAATAGAATAGAATAAAATAGAACAGAACAGAACAGAACAACAGGAAAGAAGAATAGAATAGAATAGAATAGAATAGAATAGAATAGAATAGAATAGAATAGAATAGAATAGAATAGAATAGAATAGAATAGAATAGAATAGAATAGAATAGAATAGAACAGCAGGAATGGAATGGAATAGAATAGAATAGAACAGTCCTTATTGGCCAAGTGTGATCGGACACACAAGAAATTTGTTTCTGGTGCATAAGCTCTCAGTGTTCATACAGACAACAAAAATTACATAAGATACTAATAAAAGAAGGTAATAGGAAAGATGGGAAGGATAGTAGTAATACAGCAGCCCTACAAATGGGTAAGAATCCTTAGGCCAGGAGTCTTCAAACTTGGCCCTTTTATGACTTGTGGACTTCAACTCCCAGAATTCCTCAGCAAGGGACGCTGGCTGAGGAATTCTGGGGGCTGAAGTCCACAAGTCATAAAAGGGCCAAGTTTGAAGACTCCTGCCTTAGGCAGAAGACAGTGCTGTGGGAATTACAGCATGTGTTTAGCAGAGTGATAGCATGAGGAAAAAAAGACACACCATCCTCATGTCTAATTGTTTTGGCATGCAATGCCCTATAGCGGCATCATTAGGGGAGGAGTTGAAACAGTTTATGTCCAGGATGTGAGGAGTCTCTAAATAATTTCTCAGTCTTCTTTCTGGCTTGTGCAATATGCAGGTCCTCAATGGAAGGCAGGCTAGTTGCAATCGTTTTTTCTGCAGTCCTAACTATCTGTTGAATTTTATGGATGGACTTATGTGCTGCATCAGCCCAAGGAGAACCAAGTTTAATCACCAAGTTGTAAGTTGTTGGAGTCCAGCTGTTGGCAGTGTGGGAAGTCAGCCCTGCCAGAGAAGACAATATTAAAAGGGCAGAAAAAATATATTTCCTCAAAGGATCTTAAAGAGGCAGAAAAGCATGCCCAGTTTTTCTTAATAGCCCCAAGTTTCCCTCCCCCAAGCAGAAACCAGCTCTGTAGAAATGCAGATGTAAATCCAGGAGACCTAAAATCTATATACCCCACCCAAACTCTTAAGACAAGACACAGATGCCAAACCCACAGATGCCAAAGGGCACACTCAGACTCAGGTCAAATTTCTTACCACAGAAACAACTCCAAACAAAAGGCTCCGGACAGTATAAAAACCCACTCCCTACATGTGCTCACTCTCTCTTTTCTTCCAGAACCATCTTTCTGTCTGGCTTTCCTCTTCAATAAACTGCAACCTTCTTTCTAAAGCATTCGCCATGTTGTTTATTTCTGGCTTGGACTGGACCATGATGAAGACTTTTCCTTCAACAGCAGTATACAACCATTTGTTTAATGACCATTCAAAGATACCCCAACAACATGAATCACAAGTACTTTTAGGCAAAGTAAAGAACATTTTATTAAGGCAGGTGGTGGTGAAGTCTTTATATAAGGTATAGAAACAAAAGGTACATACAGGGAGTGCAGAATTATTAGGCAAATGAGTATTTTGACCACATCATCCTCTTTATGCATGTTGTCTTACTCCAAGCTGTATAGGCTCGAAAGCCTCCTACCAATTAAGCATATTAGGTGATGTGCATCTCTGTAATGAGAAGGGGTGTGGTCTAATGACATCAACACCTGTATCAGGTGTGCATAATTATTAGGCAACTTCCTTTCCTTTGGCAAAATGGGTCAAAAGAAGGACTTGACAGGCTCAGAAAAGTAAAAAATAGTGAGATATCTTGCAGAGGGATGCAGCACTCTTAAAATTGCAAAGCTTCTGAAGCGTGATCATTGAACAATCAAGCGTTTCATTCAAAATAGTCAACAGGGTCGCAAGAAGCGTGTGGAGAAACCAAGGCGCAAAATAACTGCCCATGAACTGAGAAAAGTCAAGCGTGCAGCTGCCAAGATGCCACTTGCCACCAGTTTGGCCATATTTCAGAGCTGCAACATCACTGGAGTGCCCAAAAGCACAAGGTGTGCAATACTCAGAGACATGGCCAAGGTAAGAAAGGCTGAAAGACGACCACCACTGAACAAGACACACAAGCTGAAACGTCAAGACTGGGCCAAGAAATATCTCAAGACTGATTTTTCTAAGGTTTTATGGACTGATGAAATGAGAGTGAGTCTTGATGGGCCAGATGGATGGGCCCGTGGCTGGATTGGTAAAGGGCAGAGAGCTCCAGTCCGACTCAGACGCCAGCAAGGTGGAGGTGGAGTACTGGTTTGGGTTGGTATCATCAAAGATGAGCTTGTGGGGCCTTTTCGGGTTGAGGATGGAGTCAAGCTCAACTCCCAGTCCTACTGCCAGTTTCTGGAAGACACCTTCTTCAAGCAGTGGTACAGGAAGAAGTCTGCATCCTTCAAGAAAAACATGATTTTCATGCAGGACAATGCTCCATCACACGCGTCCAAGTACTCCACAGCGTGGCTGGCAAGAAAGGGTATAAAAGAAGGAAATCTAATGACATGGCCTCCTTGTTCACCTGATCTGAACCCCATTGAGAACCTGTGGTCCATCATCAAATGTGAGATTTACAAGGAGGGAAAACAGTACACCTCTCTGAACAGTGTCTGGGAGGCTGTGGTTGCTGCTGCACGCAATGTTGATGGTGAACAGATCAAAACACTGACAGAATCCATGGATGGCAGGCTTTTGAGTGTCCTTGCAAAGAAAGGTGGCTATATTGGTCACTGATTTGTTTTTGTTGTTTTTGAATGTCAGAAATGTATATTTGTGAATGTTGAGATGTTATATTGGTTTCACTGGTAAAAATAAATAATTGAAATGGGTATATATTTGTTTTTTGTTAAGTTGCCTAATAATTATGCACAGTAATAGTCACCTGCACACACAGATATCCCCCTAAAATAGCTATAACTAAAAACAAACTAAAAACTACTTCCAAAAATATTCAGCTTTGATATTAATGAGTTTTTTGGGTTCATTGAGAACATGGTTGTTGTTCAATAATAAAATTAATCCTCAAAAATACAACTTGCCTAATAATTCTGCACTCCCTGTACATTTGATATATATGATGCCTGAGAAAGCAATAAACAATAAAAGAATAGATGTGGGAAAAATACCTTCAAAAATACCATCTCCTCTTTTCTTGGCCAAGTTTGTTTCTTTTAACTCTTACAAAACATAAAGACTTTAGAATGCAGCCCTGTTATATGATTAATGGTTCTTAAAAAGGGTAGTTTTTGCACATCAAAGGAAATGGTTTGGGCCTCAAAGGGGAAAAAAAAACATGGCCTGGATGTCATCCTAAAATGTGAATATCACCTTTATTGAAATGCTAATAATGAAGTTTAAAATCCAATAGTGTAGAGGTGTTGAAATAGCAGTTTTGAAGGACGCTGTTGCAAATGACTTTCCTTATCAATACCATAACAACATGGAAGTATCCACTAAGCCACAATGTTCTATGCACCTGAAAAGATGCATAGAACATTGTGGCTTAGAAATGCAATTTTTCCTTCCAGGAAAGAAAAGCTTGGGTGTAAAAATGAGCTTGCTCTTATAGTTTTGAGTGGAATGCAGAGGTTCAAGGGAGTTTCCCGTCAGTGTTAGCCAACTTGAGTCAACCCTTTTTCAAAAGGCAACTGGACTTTTGTTTTTCCTTGAAAACATTTTGCTTCTTCAGTCCTGACTGAAGAAGCTTCTTGTTTGAGAAGCAAAATGTCTTCAAGGAAAAACGAAGTCCAGTTGCCTTCTGAAAAACTTTGCAAGTTAGAAAATCAAAACAACAGCAAAAGAATCATGCCATCCACCCCCTTGGTTTGCACTATTTAATTCTTAATTTTAACTGTTTTTAACTTTTTAAAGCCATTTTTAAGTCACCCAGGGTTGCTCCAACAGTGAGAGGGTGTGGCATAGAAATTTAATAAATAATTTTCTATTTTAAACCTTGGGCTGAAAGGAATTCATCTCATTATTTAGACCTCAGCTAAATAAATGGTTACGTGGACCATTCCCAACAGAATTCCTTGTGGGCTTCTGGAAGGTTATTAAGAGTTTGTTTTGACTTAATTTTAAACAGGTATCTAGCAGCAAATAATCCTAGAGGTTTCATTATATAGATGCCACAGCAAGAGGGGATAAAAGTTATCCCTGGGGGAAAAAGCTTTTTTTCTGTATTTTCAAGAGATTTCTGAGTGCCAGGATGTAGGCTCTTAGATCCATGCCGTATCCATGCCATAAATCAGTGGCATAATTACTTTTTTCTTTCAATTAAGCTGTCAGCAAGGAGCTGATAGACTCGTCAGTTCTGGAAAACCTATTTTAGGTCTATTTGCAGTATAGAAATTGAAATCTCTGCAACACAATTTCTTTTAAAGGAAGCCACTCCCCAGTTGCTCTCTAGTAGACAGCCCGAATCAAAGGGATTTTACATGTGCATTTTTTTCTTTGCAAGCTGCACCAGCAAAACCTCAACAGTTGCCAGCCTTTTGCAGTACAGCAAGGCATGATGCATTATAATTTAGTATTATTGGCGGTTTTACTACCCTTTGGCTAGCGATAGTGTGGAAAAGACCGTATGGTAAGGCCGCCTGACCGGCTGGCCTTGTGACTTTTAGGTAGGCCTCAAAAGGCCCGTATTCCCATAGCAACAGTTGAGCCAACGAACGGGCCAATGGGAAACGAGGCCTCGCGGACGGTCTTGAACACTTTAAAAGACGTTGCGAAGGGAAGAAGCGGGAGGGGTGGGGGAAAGAAAAGCCAACCGCCACCCCCGCTCACGTCACGCGACAACAAGGAGTCGCGGGTTGTAGTCGGAAGAGCCAACCCAAAGCCGAAGAAATAAAGAAAGGCGGGTTCTATGGGCGAGTCCGCCAATCGCCGCGAGGAGCGGCGCCGTTCAATAAATCCCACCCCTCCCCCAGCGGAGATCGCTTCCCTCCCCTCCCCTCCCTTCCCCCCCCTCCAATGGCAAGTGGGAGTCAGGGAAAGGAACGTCTTGACGGCCCTATCAGAGCGCGGCGGCGGGGCCCTCCCTCCCGCGCGAGCCAACGGCGACGCGGCCAGCGAACAAAAGGCGCTTCCCCAAGCGCCGCCCCTTCCCTCCTGTTCGGAACCATTTCAGATGACGCAGCGGTTGAAGCCGGAGGACAGAAGGCGTTCGCGAGCCGCAGGAGCCGTCGTCGCCGCCGCCATTTTGTGCGTGCGTTTGTGAGAGAGAGAGAGAGAGAGAGGGGGAGAAAAAAAAAATAAAGAAAGAAAGGCGGTTGATCGAGGCCACGGGCGGCGGAGGCCGACTACCACCACCTGAGGAGAAAGCGAGCAGCGGCGAAGCGGAGGATGAGCTAGAAGAAGCCGGGTGGGATCAGCAGCAGCAGCGGCGGCGAAGGAGAAAAAGGATTTTTTTTTTTTGGCCTTGGCCTGCCCTCCTCAGCGGGGGAATCGGTCGTCTCCGCGGCCCGTCAGGCCTGAGGGGGGGGAGAGAATGTCGGGCGGCGGGACGACGACGACGACGTCCGAAGGGGCCGCCAGCGGTGGCAACACCGGTGGCGGCAACAGCGAGGACGCCTGCCGCGACTACCAGTCCTCGCTGGACGACCTGACGTTCAACAGCAAGCCGCACATCAACATGCTGACCATCCTGGCCGAGGAGAACGTGCCCTTCGCCAAGGACATCGTCTCGCTGATCGAGGCGCAAATCGCCAAGGTTTTTATATACTCTACGCCGAATACGCTCTCTCTATACACCCCCCCCTCCCCGAACCCAGCCTGTCCCTTCCCATCTCTTAGGGCCAGCCTTCCTCCTCCTCCACCACCGCCCACCCCCCCCCTCCGCCCCCAACCCGCGTGTTTATTTTTGAGCTATAGGATTAGTTGAGCGGGGAGGGGAGAAACAACAGGGGCCCCGCCTATGTATCTCTTGTGTGAATGCGGGATTCAGAGAAGGTCACGTGTCAAGGGGGGTGAGAGAAATAGCAGGCTAGAGGGGGGGTTTTCATGGGGGGGGTTGGGGAAAGGGACAGACGGAGGGTAGCATTGAGGCCTAGGATAGAGCCAGCTAGGTACAGGTAGTCCTCGACTTACAACCCTTCGTTCAGTGACACTTCACGTGGGGAAAGGGACAGACGGAGGGTAGCATTGAGGCCTAGGATAGAGCCAGCTAGGTACAGGTAGTCCTCGACTTACAACCCTTCGTTCAGTGACACTTCACGTGGGGAAAGGGACAGACGGAGGGTAGCATTGAGGCCTAGGATAGAGCCAGCTAGGTACAGGTAGTCCTCGACTTACAACCCTTCGTTCAGTGACACTTCGCGGGCTGAACGAGGGCATGGGGGGAGAAAAAAGCGACTTAAGACCATTTTTTCCCCACACTTACGACCGTTGCAGCATCCCCATGGTCATGTGACCAGAATCCAGAGGTTTGGCAACAGCAGTCCCAGCTTGATGCGATTACTTTTCTCTTGCAACCTTCTGACCGGCCAAGTCGGTGGGGAAGCCAGAGTCACTTAACCGGGTTACTAACTTACCAACTGCGGTGACCCACTTAACAACCAGTGGAAAGGAAGGTCCAAGAACGGGGCAACACTAGGCAACAATGTTGGGCTCGATTGGGGTCGTAAGTCAAGGACTACCTGTATTTTGGAAGGAGAGGACCCGAGTTAAGGTTGGCTCAGCCTTCCATCTTTCTGAGGTCGGTAAAAGAGGACCCGGATTGTTGGGGCCAGTATTCTTGGAGAGGGCTCTAAAAGGCACTATGAAGCTGTATGTAAGTCTAAGTGCTATTGCTGTTGAGCAGAGGAAGGGTAGAAAAGAGGAAGTCCCAAGGAGGTGAAAGGGGAAATGGATAGTTTTCTTGGGAATGTCACATGGGAAGGCACACACAACCCAGGCAGGCAGCCTCTGAATCTTCTTCTTCCTTGGATCTCTTTCCTTGGATTTCTCTGTGGTTCAAACTTGCCCTCAATGCAGGTAAAACCATTTCCCAGCCATGTCTGGGAAAGAAATGCTGTATCAAAGTAGGTCAGGTTATTGAGAAAGAGTGAAGCCCAAGTCATAAAAAGCATATTTTTCAGGCAGCTGGGGCCATGAGGACAGACATGGATGAAGGGGGGTGGGTCTGGAGTGTAATGAGGAGCAATGTAGATGGTCAAAGGTAAGGGGGGCAGGCAATTTGTGAAAGTGGTTCCAGGTGCTCTGGGAACAGCTGGGGGGAAAAGAATCTACAACTGCCATCCACCCTGGCACATGGCAGCCCAGCAGTGTCAGAAACAGATAGACCAGTCCTAACTGCTTCCTTTCAGATAACTACGGAATCCAGTTTAGATAAAAGGGAGGTAAAGAGAATGGATTTTTTTAAAAGTTATTCTGTTAAAAGCAGAAAGGTAGGAGCCATGTTTGAGAGAACGCTGTAGTGGGAGATAGTTTTTTGAGATTTAAAAAAGGGAATGGAGAATGGGAGCCTGAGCAAGGTGGAAATGAGACTAGGCCATAGTTGGCAGGAAAAGAAACGCCATTTACGATTAATTTAAGGTTTGACTGAGGAATTACTCTTTTCTATGAAATAATTCCAAGGAAGAGATACTCTACCCAGTTCAGGAAAGGGACTGATTCTTCCCCTAATTTTGTGAGGGATTTTTAAACCTGCATAAATTGGATATACAACATGGCCGCCTGGCAGGGACTATGCAGCAGTTACAGTGCTTGAAACATGCAGTTTTTAAGTCTCCTAGCTTACATATGGTTAATTAGCATGGTAAATATACTTAAAAGGATAAAATCATTTCTGGGACCACTAGCCTTAATTTGTAAGACCTGAAAAGGGAGTTTAGTTAAGAGGAGTGCAATTTCCTTATTATTTTCTGTAGAATAAATTTCTATAGGTGAAGGAGGATCTTTATGCTCCTGGAATGTTTTTAGTAATAGATGCATGATAGGCTAGAGATGTATGTCTGCATGTGTATGCATGATCCATTCCTTGTTAGAGCAGCACGTTCATTAAGGCATGGAAATAAAATGTTCAGCCCTGCCTGCAGGAACCACAGCAGCCTGTCTAATCTCAATATGGCGCCCGAGAAGCCTATGATGCAAAAAGAAAGTCTAGGGTTGTATCAGCTCAGAAATTTTCTGATAAAAGTCACTCTAGCTTATGGTGCAGTATCTTTTTTTCCCCCTGTAGTGTTTTGGTCATTTAAGTAGCAGAAGGGTAGCACATCTCCATTATAATTGAACATTTCTATTCTCTTGCTGTTTCTTCTTCCTCACCCATTTTCCTCAGCTTCTGCCCGTATGTTGGGTTTTTCTTTTGCTAATTCAATCTGGGATATTAAGTTATAATAAAATGGAAACACAGGGTAAAGGGCAATTGTTTACAGTGCAAATCAGTTAGTTTCAGCTCTCTAGAAACCTTCCCTATTTACTTTTAATGTTTTCCGTCTCTCCAGAAGTTCATAATACATAAATTCCAGCTCTGTTATTTGGCTTTGGGATAATGGGGATGGTTACATAGATATCCCCTTGAGTGTATTTAAAAATACCTAAAACATGTATTTCTAATTGGATTTACATAGCTGTCTTTAGTGACCAGGATGAAACGAGAGATTTGAGTTCTCTGAAAACCACTTTTGAAAGAAAATATTGTCTGGAGACAATTTCTACTTAGTGTAATGCAGAGTGGTTTGCCTACCTTTTTAATAAATGATTTTGAAATGTGTGACTGGTATTAAAAATGTAAATAAAATATATAAAATATGTATTTGTCTTTTTATTTACCGGGTGTAGTGCAGAATCTGTTACTAAAGTGTTAACTACTCTGTGGTGTGGTTTACAGGGGGAAAAAAGTCTGAGGGAAGTTCAATTTTTAGGGAAATACTAAGAAAAACACAGACCCACACATATTCAACACTCAACACTTGATGTTTGAAGGAGTGCACCAAACATTCTGTTGAGAACTCTGGACATGGTTTTTCTATAAATAAGCTTTTAAAATTTTATCTCTACTTCCTTGGTGATTTTGAGTTGTCTTTCTCACCTTCCACGACTTCTTGAAAATCTGACTTGAGGTTTGCCTCAGCTTGGGTGGATCTCCAATATTTCACATTTCTGTTCATGAACTAACTATTGCAATTGTAAATCCTGGTTCTCAGAACGTGGCATTCCACTCATTTAAAGCTGGGATTGTTTTCCACTATCTAAAAACAGATTCTAGGACAACTTTGCCTCATTTCATAATTTCACACATAGTTTTCACAGCTTTGTGAATATAATAGGACATTTTCTAATCCTTGTAATATTTTTATGGCTTTAAGAGGGAAGTTCACACATACTTTTTGGGAATAAGGTTGTAAAGGCTAGCTATATTTTTGACAGCTGTCCTTTACAGTCTTAAGAGCTGCTGCAGATGGGATTTAAGAGCAGGGTACTGAAACTTTCTGGAGGCTGAATACTTTGCAAGCCCTGTTATAACAAGCTAAATTCAATCCTAACAGTTTGCAGATTGCACCTAGTAAATTATTTTCAAGTCCAACTATTAGGGAATTGATAATTGACCAGTGCTGATATTCATGACTTACCTGTTTGGGCAAGCCTTTATCTTTTCCTTAAATGCTGTCCATAAAAGCCATGTACGTTAAAGAGTTGCTGATCTCCTTCCCTCTTGAGCAGATTTCAAACAAATGTTTGATGTAAGGGTTTGAGTAATTTGTTTTGAGGAAAAAAACCCTACACATTTAAAAGTGAAGATAAAATGTAGTTTAGATTTTTCAAGATTTGAAAACTGCTTATGTGTTTGCATCTTCTAGAAATACCTTAACAATTTGAACTATGTTAAAGCGAAAGACGCTAATTACAAGAAAAACTTGCTACAAGGACAGCCAAACATATTTGAGCAGTGGATTTTGGCAATAAATGCAGACACTGTTTGCTGCTTAACGTGAATGGCCTGTAAATTTTGAGAATTGATGGGTGCTAAATGGGAATTAAATTATTCCTGTGTAAAAAATCAATGTGTGTGAGAGAAACAATTACCCTCAAGTTTATACATGCTGATGCATTTTGGAAGTTTGTGGCCCTCAGTGTGGATGAGACTAAACATTTTGAACAGAAACGGAAAGGCTTCCACTTTCTTTGGATATTCATTTTCAACAACAGTTCTTACTACATGAACTCGGGGCGTGCCTTACAGACAGAGGAAAAAAATCCATCTTGACTCCTTGGCCATTGAGGAGTGACCAGACATTGAAGATTGTCTTCTGTGCCAGTCTTTGGTTCCAGTTATTTATAAGTGTCTGTTCCAACAACATGATTCCATTGTGGATTTATATTTTTTGGTTCCAGCTATATGACTTGCATATAATTTTGAGAGTGTCTGTTTGGCGTTTCTTCAACTAGTTGGTATTACTTGCGTTTGGATGACAGCAAGTGACGCATGGCTCACCAACAACACTGGTATTCAACTTTCTGTCCACTGAGAATTCTCCCCTTCATTTTATGAGATCTAGTTAATTGATCCATGTCCCATTTTATAGAGATCCCAACAGAAACCACTGTGTGTTCCCTCAAAGTGTAGTCATAGAATGTGAGGTGGCTCATTAAAAACCCCAGTAGTTAATTTTGCATCACGGGCCAAAACTCTGCCACTCACAATCACCTTAAAAGAAAACCCAATGTACCAAATAATAGCTGCGCTGGTGTCTATTGATTCTTTTAATAGCTAGGTCTAAAATTAGTAAATTATATTTTTTTCATCGGATTTGTTACCTACCAGAAATATGGTGGTTTGGGGTTGGTAATTCCTTCATTTAAAAAGATCAATTTTTTTTGTTACAACTAAATGTCTCAGTTTTCTTCTTATTACTCCAGGCTCCTCCTAATGAGAAACTTCCTGTTATGTACCTAATGGACTCCATTGTCAAGAATGTTGGACGAGAATATCTTGCTGCATTTACTAAAAACCTAGTTTCAACATTTGTTAATGTGTTTGAAAAGGTATATACATAATATATATATATATATATAAATGTGTTTCTCTAAAGCTTTAAAAATTGCTGTTGTATAAATAAAGACATGGCACATTGTCTTATTTTTTTCCAGTTTTAAGGGTAGAACATAAAAGATGTATTCTCCGTAAGAAAATTTTCATTAGAGAACAAGCTAGAATGCAATCATGTTGTCACGTGTTACGCTTTCTGTGAGTCACTCAGTAGAAAGGACAGTAAAATGCAGCTCATTAGATTATTTTTATGTGTGTTTTTAGCTTTACAGAAGAATGAGTAATGAAGTGTAGGTAGGCACCCTCTTGTTTGTGTTAATTATACCATCATTTAGGGTTTTATCTCATGGGGAAAAATAAACATTAAACCTATTTACTAAGATCTGTAAAGTCTTATTTTTCTCAACTTTTCTCTCCAATCTCCAGCCATTTCAAATTTGCATACCTGACCTAATTTATAACAACAGATCATGGACAGTATTTTTAGCATTAGTTTGCTTGATAAATTTTAAAGATAACTACCAAAGGCAGAATTTTCCTTTACCAATGTACATTGCTGTGAATGTTAAAGGAAATTGAAATAACATTTTCCATTTCAGTAGGGTTTGGTTGAAAGAGGCTAAAACATTTGAGTTAGTCAAACATTAAATCAGTTTAATCTTAAATCAGCTTACTTTTGCCTTGCCGACTTTCTA
This sequence comes from Vipera ursinii, assembly GCF_947247035.1. Classification (NCBI taxonomy): domain Eukaryota; kingdom Metazoa; phylum Chordata; class Lepidosauria; order Squamata; family Viperidae; genus Vipera; species Vipera ursinii. The sequence goes on from NC_139514.1 coordinate 7,150,130, forward strand.
AACAATAGTCACATTTCTCTGTGACCGTATAAAAAATTAGGCAATGAAAAAGATTTCATGTTTTGACTGTGCTTTTCAGAGTTGGTTTATTTTTTTGCATATTGACATACAAAAAAGTTTTGCCTTAAGTGCAGTAGTGCAACCTCTTCAACCTGGCGCCCTTCAAATGTGTTGAACAACAATTTCCTTCATGCAAACTCAGCAGCGGACATGCTGTCTCTGGATAATGGGAACTCAACATCTGCAAAAAAAACACCTAAGGAATTGATGGATGTGCCTGTGTTTGGTTTTTATTATATTGCCGGAATATACTTTAATAATAAAAATAAGATTTTATCAATTAATGCTGAGAAGTTGCTTGTGAAATCTGTCCAGTTCTAGTTGATAATGGATACATTTGAAAAATAGGATATAACTGCTATACCTCTACAAGTCCTATGTGAAAGATGAGACACTTGACTGGTCAAATTTTTTGTTTTACTGTCTGCAAATTAAGTGTATCAGCAAAATGCAGTTTCAGTTGTGCCCACTTGAGTTCTTCACTGTTTTCACTGGAACTTGCATACACAAATGAATAGATATAACTCTAGAACACTTAATGTGATTTTGAATTTTAGAAAGATGGATAACATGTTATATGGACTTAACAAGCCGTAGAATTGTTCTATTGTTCTTAGGTGGATGAAAATACTAGGAAAAGTTTATTTAAATTGCGTTCCACGTGGGATGAAATTTTCCCTCTGAAGATTCTCTATGCTCTTGATGTTCGGGTGAATTCAGTTGACCCTGCTTGGCCTGTTAAGCCGTTACCCCCTAATGTGAATACTTCTAGCATCCACGTGAATCCTAAGTTTTTAAGTAAATCGGTAAGTTTCTGAAACTAATGTTAAAAGTGTTTTTGACTTTTGCACACCATAAATTGATATTGAACACAGTGCCCTTTTATACTGTATGATAGGCCCAAAACACATTTTGATTTATTTGTACAAATAAACGAAATTACATAACTGTGAATAATAGCCAGTTTTCCTTCTTCATAAGTAAGAATCATGTATTTTGCCATTTTCTTGGTAGCCTGAGGAGCCTGCTGCACCTAGCTCTACAGTCTGTTCTCTTCCTGTGTCCTGTTCTGCTGTGTCCTCTACTCCAATTGTTCCTGAAATACAAAAGAACTTAACACAAGAGCAGCTGATAAGACAACAGCTGCTGGCAAAACAAAAACAGTTGTTAGAACTTCAACAGAAGAAATTAGAACTTGAACTAGAACAGACAAAAGCACAGCTGGTGAGTAAGATGACTGGCGGCTCTGATGTTTCAGGAATGGATTTTTTTTCTGGTTCCTGATAAAGTCAGTTTAGCTTTGTGGTCCTTGCGGCCTATTCTTTTTCTTTGAACTAGTAGAACTTACGAGTAAAATGTATTTTTTCCCTATTGATTATTCATTGCTACACTGCAGATGATAACAATGTCTTTCAAACATGTTAACGAGGTGGACAGAGATCAGAATGTATAACTTATTAGAACTCATAGATAAAATGTCTGTTTACTGGGAAAGCAAGGTGTTATTTTACACATCACAATTGATACGTAAATACCACTGAACTATTGCAGCATCTTCCAGAATCAGTGAAGCCCAGGCCTTTGTATGGGATCACTGCTGTTCAACTTGTCAATGGAAATAGTAGATTTGAAATGCAGGTTTAACAGACAGACTGACTATGAGGAATGTAAATTGTATTAGAAAAGAAACACACAAGGCAGAATCTTGGCATATTTCTCTTCCTAAATGATAATAAAAAATTCTAGCATGGTTTATACTGTGCTGCTAGTAGGTCTTGGGTTTGAGATACTGGACTAATTTTTATATTGTTGTATCGTATGCTACATTTACTCTAAATTTTGCAGAGCTTATAATTTGAAGAAAGTAATATGAATACAGTGGTACCTCGGTACTCATCGTTAATTGGTTCCAAGAGGCACAATGAGTACCACAAATGATGAGTACCAAACAGATTTTTCCCCATACGGAGTAATCTAGTTTGTCACGCTGGTAACTTACACCAACAAGTTCTAGCTTGTGCATGGAGTACCGAACAGTGAATACCAGGACAAAATTTTTGCATCAAAATGGTTTGGGTACCACACTGGATGAGTTTTAAAGCAGTTGAGCACCAAGGTACCACTGTATTGGTTTCAGTGTTGTGATCTTTTTATTTTTCTTGTTGCGAAGTCGTGTCCGACCCATCGCGACCCCATGGACAAAGTTCCTCCAGGCCTTCCTGTCCTCTACCATCTTCTGGAGTCAATTTAAGCTCACGCCTCCTGCTTCAGTGACTCCATCCAGCCACCTCATTCTCTGTCGTCCCCTTCTTCTCTTGCCCTCGATCTTTCCCAGCATGAGGCTCTTCTCCAGTGAGTCCTTCCTTCTCATTAGGTGGCCAAAGTATTTGAGTTTTAGCTTCAGGATATGGCCTTCTAAAGAGCAGTCAGGGTTGATCTCCTCTAGGACTGACCAGTTGGAGCGCTTTGCAGTCCAAGGGACTCGCAGGAGTCTTCTCCAGCACCATAGTTCAAAGGCCTCAATTCTTTGGTGGTCAGCCTTTCTTATGGTCCAACAGCCATACATTGCAACTGGGAAGACCATAGCCTTGACTATACGGACTTTTGTTGGCAGTGTGATGTCTGCTTTTTAGTGTGCTGTCTAGATTTGCCATGGCTTTCCTCCAAGCGTCTTTTAATTTCTTGGCTGCAGTCCCTGTCTGCAGTGATCTTGGAGCCCAGGAAAATAAAATCTGTCACTGCCTCCATTTCTTCCCCATCTATTTGCCAGAAATTGAGAGGGCCGGATGCCATGATTTTGGTTTTCTTAATGTTAAGTTTCAACCCAACTTTTGCACTCTCCTTCTTCACCTGCAACAAGAGGCTCTTTAGTTCCTCTTCACTGTTTGCCATTAGAGTGGTATCATCTGCATATCTTAGGTTGTTGATATTTCTCCCGGCAATCTTAATTCCAACTTTTGATTCATCTAGCCCCGCCTTTCTCATGATGTGCTCTTCCTATAAGTTAAACAGGCAGGGTGACAGTATACAGCCTTGCTGGACTCCTTTCCCAATTTTGAACCAATCAGTGGGTTCTGTGTCCAGTTCTCACTGTTGCTTCTTGACCCGCATATAGGTTTCTCTGTCTTTTTATTACCATTACTGAAATACTAGCTATAAGAATGTACTTAACGTCATTTAGCACAACTAGATATTGAAAACATTTTAACAGATACTGACAGCTAAGAAAATTGACCCAAAACCTAAGTTGCTTATCATGGTATCTATGGTATATATTATACTGGTATTGGTTGATACATGAAAGTAATTTCTTTATGTAGCTTAAATTGTTTTAAAGGTACTCCTCACTTAATGACCACCATTAGGACAGGCAACTCCATTGCTGAGCAGTGTGGTCATTAAGTGAGACATCGCGTGACCACAACTGCAATTTCACATCCGGCTTTTCCATTGAGTCTGGTTGTCAGAAGCCGGTAGTGGAATGTGCGAATGGAGATTGTGTGACCATAGATCACTCTGATGGCCGCAGACACCTGCCAATTGCAAAACACCTAAATCTTGATCATGTGGCCATGGGGATACTCCAACAGTCATAAATGCAATGACGCTGTTTCAGCACTAACATAACTTTGAAGTGTTGTTAAATAGGGTAGTTCATTAAGGAAAGACGTGTATATTGAACAGCTGCGAGAAATAAAATGGTGCTTGTGTCTGATACATTTGCCCCCTTCCTTATTTCAGGCTGTTTCGCTTAGTGTTCAGCAAAGTGGATCTAACCTGGGCCAAGCACCTTTAAAACAACATGCGCCGCAACCACCTCACCTGCCAGTTAAAGCTCCCCATCCAGCTTGTCTGCCCCCTGAGAAGAACCATTTGTCTCCACTCCATGATGCCAAAATAGCCAATAGAGATCCTCGTCTCAATAGAACGAGTCAGCACTCTTCTCATTCGAAAGATCAGAGTCACAGGAAAGACTTCCTGATGAATGCAGTCAGTCAGCCTGACCCGAAGACTAGCAAACCTCCACAAAGTGAAAAGCAAAATGCCACAAAGCCAGAAAAATTAAAACAGAATGAGAAGCTGCAGAAGAAGGAGTTCGATCAGATGGATGCAAAATTGAAATCCCCCTCTCCTTTGCAAAATAAGCAGCTTCACCCTAAAGAAACCAGGAATCAAGAATGCGAGAATCCCAGAGTGTCGGAAATCAACAAGAGGGATCCCAGATTAAAAAAACATCTTCTAGAGAAACCAGATGGCAAAGATGATGACATCAAAGAAAAAAGGAGATGCGTAGAGAGAAAAGACAAAGAGGAACATAGGTCAATTGGTGGTAGAAATAAAGTAATTAATGGCATTGTACAAAAACAAGATCCCAGTACAGAAGAGTCAGAAAAACAGGGTGGAAAACCAGGAAGGTCAAGCACTAGGAAAAGGTCACGTTCTCCTAGATCTCGATCACCCTCTGCACATTCTCCAAAACGAAGAGAAAGACGGTCACCTAAAAGAAGGCTTAGGAGTCTCTCTCCATCTGGATCTAAGATTGGGAAACCACGACAGTCTGGGCTCAAACCGTCGCATCTGGAGGATTTTGGGTCAGGAGCCCGGGATGACCGAAGCTCTAACAAGAGGAACATTAAGCAGGAAGTGAGGGATTCAAGGAGGCCGAAGAAAATCCACGAAGACCGACCGCAAGAAGGGATGAGTCAACATTCTTCCAAGTCAAATTCCGAGCCCAAAGAAAATGTGGAGAATTGGCCAAGTTCCAAATCAAGCAAAAGGTGGAAATCTGGCTGGGAGGAAAATAAAAAGTAGGTTGTTGTTTAATGAGCCGCGACTGATTGTCACTAAATGCAAATCTAAAATTACTGCTGAAATACATTTTCTTTATAAAACTTAAGATAATTTTTAGTCGCTATGGATAGAGACACCATGTAAAAGAGCATGTCGTTTCTATTGCTTTCAGCCCTCAACTTACTGAAGAGCATCAAGGACTCGGTAAATCCCCTCATCAGAGGCACAGGGATACTTGGGCAACTAATAAAGGAGTTCCTTCAACTCGCACACCAAAACAGCAACATCGATTAAGTGTAGATGCTAATTTGCAGATACCCAAAGAACTGACCTTGGCAAACAAGAGAGAGATCCTTAAGAAGGTAATACATGAACTTATTCTTGCAGATTACTTTTTTTTTTCTTAAAAGCATTGAGGATTAACTTAACTTTTTTTTTCTTTTGACTCACAGGCAAATGAACGTCTCTCATCTGGTGAAATAACCCAGGACGATTTCCTTGTCCTGTGTCATAAGATTCGCCAACTTTTCCAGTACCAGGAAGGAAAACATAGATGTGAGTGGGATAACACAACGGGCGAAAAGGGGATTAACAAAAAGAAGCCCTTATTATCTGAATCGGATTTAATATATCATGAACATAAAGCTAAGCTAAAACGAACGCAGGTTCAACATTCATTTCCGAGACTCAATATAATGGATCCTGAAGAAATATTAGACTATCACTTACCTGATGGATTTCTTTCTGCAATGGACTGTGACCAAACAAAAACCAAATGCGGCGCCCAGTTTGGCGAAAGATCAAGACGACATTCTCCCGTTGGCGGTAGCAGACCATACTCTGATAATTCTCCACATGATGTCAGGAGAAGACACGATGAGCCAAGTGCCTCGAAAGGTATAAAAATGTTTATATTATAGTTATAGTTATAGTTATAGTTTATTTGATTTATATACCGCCCTTCTCCTTGGTAGGGACTCAGGGCGGTTCACAGGGCATATATAAAAAGAAAGACAATACAAAAATTAAAAAAGGATTAAACCCATGCCCAATTAAAAACAGTAATACAAATTTAAAAAACAATTAAAAACCCATAATCCCCCATCAGGCCAGACCAGCTAATTCGAACAGGTGGGTCTTCAGGCCCCGACGGAAAGTTCGGAGGTCTGGTGCCATCCGGAGCTCCACCGGCAGTTGATTCCATAATGCCGGAGCACCCACAGAGAAGGCCCTCCCCCTGGGGGCCACCAGTCGACATTCCCTGACTGGCGGCACCCTGAGGAGGCCCTCTCTGTGGGAACGCACAGGGCGGAGGGGAGTCGATGCCGGCAGCAGGTGGTCCCTGAGGTATCCCGGACCCATGCCATGTAGGGCCTTAAAGATCGTAACCAACACCTTGAACCTCACCCGAAAGACAACTGGTAACCAATGCAGCTCGCGGAGCAAAGGTGTAACATGGGAGTACCGGGAAACTCCCAAGACAACTCTCGCGGCCGCATTCTGTACCAGTTGGAGCCTCCGAGTGGTCTTCAAGGGAAGCCCCATGTAGAGAGCATTACAGTAGTCAAGGCGAGAGGTCACGAGCGCATGAGTGACCGTACACAGGGCATCCTGGTTCAGATAGGGCCGCAACTGGCGCACCAGGCGAACCTGGGCGAAAGCCCCCCTAGTCACGGCCACTATATGATCTTCCAGGGTAAGCCGTGAATCTAGGAGGACTCCCAAGTTGCGAGCCCTATCCACGGGGGGTAAGAGCTCACCCCCCATAGAAAGAGATGGAACATTTTGAATGTCCCGGGATGCCGGAATGCACAGCCACTCAGTCTTGTCAGGGTTGAGTTGAAGTCTGTTCCTCCCCATCCAGACCCGAACCGCCTCCAGGCAACGGGACATCACGGCGAGGGCATCACTGGGGTGGTTTGGGGTCGAAAAGAAAAGTTGGGTATCATCGGCATACTGATGATACCCAACTCCAAAACCACGAATGATCTCACCCAGCGGTTTTCATATAGATATTAGCAAAGCATAATCAGTACGTGTTTCTGTACATGATTGAACTACACAGCAGAAATGTTTTTCATAGAAACGTGCTTTATGTAATGGGTCTAGTGAATAAACTTCGTAATTTCAATCTATTTTTCTTGAAGGTCTTCGGGAAGAGCAAAGGATCAATGACATTTTCAAGCGGGCCAGATACGAAGATACAGAGAAACAGTTCACTGACCTTCCAGGAACACGATTTGGGGTCTCTGATGGGAAGCAAAGATTTAGTTCGTTGATTGAGGACAGAGCTCATTTTGAAGGTTCTCCTCGACATCCTGGCATAAGGGCAAGTGGAGACGGACAAGCAGGCCATTTTGAAGGGCCAGCTAATCCAGCTTCTCGAATTGAAGGGCCACAAGCACAGCCTAATTTAAGGTTTGAAGGATCGCTAGGTCAGCCAGCTTCTCAGTTTGAAGGGCCTCAAGGACAAGCTGGAGGAAAAGGTCCTCACATGTTTGATGGGCCACCAGCACAGCTTGGAGGTGGTCCCTTAAGGTTTGATGGACCCTCGGGACAAGTTAGTACGGGAAGTGCTATACGGTTTGAGGCTCCGATAGGACAACCAGGGGGAGGTTTACGATTTGAGGGGCCTTCAGGCCAATCTGGGGGAGGGATGAGATTTGAAGGGACCCATGGTCAACCCTCAGGAGGAATGAGGTTTGAGGGACCTCACGGTCATGCAACAGCTGGTATTAGGTTCGAAGGTCCTCATGGCCAGTCTTCTGCTGGAATGAGGTTTGAAGGCATGCATGATCAGCCATCAAATAATATAAGATTTGATGGCCAGGCTTCAGGTGGATTGAGGTTTGAAGGGCCTCATGGCCAACCTTCAAATGCCATAAGATTTGAAGGACCTCATGACCGGCCAGTGGGACCTCATGGTCCACCAGGAAGCGGAATGAGATTTGAGGGACCACATGGACAGCCTGTAGGGCCTCATGGCCAACAAGGAACTGGTTTAAGATTAGAAGCTCCACATATGCAACCAGTGGGATCCCTGGGACAACCTGGAAGTAATATGCCGTTTGACGGGCCCCACGGACAGCCCATTGGTCCACACGTGCAGCCTACGAGTGGTCTGAGATTTGAAGGCCCTCATGGGCAACCTGTAGGGCCACATGGGCAACCCCTTGGCTCTAGGTTTGAGAGCCCTCACAGTCAGCCTCTGGGCCCACACGGGCAGCTGGGAATTTCTCCCAGGTTTGAGCCACCTTCAGTTCAGACTGGAAGTGGCCTTAGATTTGAAGGGCCTATTAACCAGACAAGGTTTGATGGCTGTCCGTCAAGATTTGATGGTCAGCCTGGCCAGCCATCAATTTTACAAAGACTGGACGGATTACACGTACAGCCTGGCTCAAGGTTTGAAATGGGTCCTGCTCAACAAACACCTCGATTTGATGGTCCAGCTGGTCAGCAGGTCCAGCCTCGTTTTGATGCAATACTTCAGCGATTTGACGATCCTCCACACCCGGCAACGCGATATGACATCCTCCTGGGTCATCAGGGTCCAAGAATTGAAAATGTAGCTAACCATCCTAGCTCACGATTAGAGACGGCACCGTACGGACAAACTGGCCCTTACAATGACGCTCCAAATCAGCCCCCTTACAATGGGGCATCCCAAGGAATGCAGTTCCAGAGACCTGACCAAATATTTGATAGCCCCCAAGGACCAAACTTCAATGGCCCACCTGTTGCTGGAGCGCAACACTTTCCTAATACAATTAACAGGGCCCCAGGACCCTTTTACGACGACAAGAATCTGCAGGGTCCTCAGTACAGAAATTTTAATAATCTGACAGTTGGAAATGTTCAGTCACCACAGCAGGTAAGTCTTAACGGTGCTTTTGTTGTACTGTTCTTTAAAAACCTCGTCTGTCTGTCTGTCTACAGTTGCAGCAAATTATTTTTTCTTAAGATTTGTTTTGTGCATAGGCCTTTGACTAGCAACTGCCTGAACAAATCCCTGCAGTTTTCTTGGCAGGATTTTGGAAGTGGCTTGCTTTTGCCTCCTTCCTAAGGCTGAGAGGGGGTGACCAGCCCAAAGTGACCCAACCAGCTTCATGCCCAAGTTGGGAGTAGAACTCACAATTTCCTGGTATCTAGCCTTATGCCTTACACAAAACTGCTTATGGATTAAGAAATACAAATACGTCAACAAAGTCTTAAAATAGTATAATTAAGTGAATCGTAAATTTTCACTGAAGTTGATTGATGCCATGAAAAGTACTGAATCTGGAATATTAGTTTCTGTCACAATGTCATAATGTCTGAAATGGTTTTTGTCAGAAAAAAAAATGTATTCCTACGCAGTTTCTTTGCAATGGGTTAATTTCCACACCTGCAAAATTACATCAGTAAACCTAGCATAATCCCCTGAATTCATACTGTAGATAATTTCATTGGCTAAGTGAAGATTATAAATAATGACCTTATCAGTTGAAGAAAATAAGCTCATCAGTCTTCATTTGGAAAAAAATAAAGCAAAATTTCCACATGGGTGGCTAGCTGGTATAAAAGGATTTTAAGACTGATGTTAACATTGGATACTTATAACGTGGATAGTCTGCTGACATTTTAAACCGCTCAAAGTGCTGTAAAGCACTATGGAGCAGTGCTGTTATTGCTAATTTCATTTCATTAAATGGTCTTATATTCTGTACATGACTGAAATAAAGATTGATTTGTTTTTGTCCTTAAGAGGGAAAAAAAGCATTTGGATTGTGCTTTTTTTACAGGTATCTGTTCTGCCAGTATCTTCTGGCCAGCCTTTCAATCAAGGGCAGCCACTACTGCCGGTTCATGCACAAAACCCTGGAGGTTTTGTTCAAAATCAGCCAGGTTAGCATTTACTTTTTTTTTTTGGAGGGGTGTGTGTGTTTTAATGAAATTTTGCATTATTTGAAAGTTGATGGGAATATTTTGTCTATATTAAATCTGAAAGATGTGTTCAGCAGCAAAGCTTGGTACAACTGTGAAATTTTAATTTAATTCAATTTGGTATCATACGGTCACTAAGGTAAAATTGGTATGTATGTTCTGCTTATAGACAAGATGTTTATCTACAGATACTTTCCCCATAAGATAGGACGAATATGAAATTCAGAGTTCAAATTATAATCTCTTAACTGCATCCTAGAAAATGATCTGTAGCCCTATGGGTTGCAGAATTTTGATTGTTCAACACAAAGTAGTATATTCCCCCCTTCCCCACACATTCCTCAGTGACTGAGAACATAACGTAACTTGCTCTAGTTTTCTGGATTGTGATCTGTGATAGCAACAGGAATTTTGACCATTCCTGAAATTTTTGAAGATAGCAGGAATAGACAATGCTTGTAAGTAGATGGCATATAAAAGAGCTGGATATTAGTTGTTCAAAGTTTAGTTGGATTGCAAAAATTGTGTATAAGAGCTGGCATAGTGAATTATTGTCTGACCAGAATCACATTTGTTTATAATTCTCAGAAACAAAAATATACATTCATATTTCTAGGAATTAATTATTAGGTCTGAATTTATTAAATCTATTATGGTGGAGATTTATTTAAAAACTAAAGTTTCCAGAACATCAGAAGAGGAATTTGAGTAAAAATGGCAATCAGAAAACTACATTTTAAACAATATAAATATAATATATATTTATAAAAATCACAGTAGACACATACAAGTCTTCATCCACCAGGGATATAATCTTACTTATTTTAATAATAATAGATATAATTGTACCCATGACTATGAAGCTTTTTATGTGCCCATTGTAATTTTTTATTATTTTTAATTTCTAGAATTGTGTTTTGTAATACAATTTTAGTTTTTCAAGTTCAAGTTTCAAAAAATGAAACCATATGTACCGATGACCTTCTTTTTGGAAGAATAAGTCCTAAGCATTTTTGAGCACATGAAACATAAGCATTTTCTTATCATGGTCTTCTGTAACATTTGTTTGATAGATTCTCAAAGAGATAAATTCTCAAATGTTTTGATCTGCATTTATACAAGGTTATTGTATAAATTAAAATGGGAAGGTGGTTAAAATGGTCCTCAAGTTCTTTTAAGTGAAGCCAATATTGAAGATGGAGAAATGGATGATGATTTGTTTGTTTAACCTTTGACAATAAGTACTTAAAATACTTGAAATCTAAATTGAGTTTCTAATCTAGAGTAATATATTATACATTTTCATATTTTCACTCATTTCTAGGGAATATCCCACTTTCCTACCCTGATAATCATCTTGGACAACTTGATGTGAATGAGCTATTTTCAAAACTACTCTCTACAGGAATTCTTAAATCTTTGCAGCCCGATTCATCTTCATCACGTAAGTATCCTTTTGTCATTAGTGTAGAATTTCCTTTGTATCCTAATAAATATCCTCTCTCTCTCTCTCTCTCTCTCTCTCTCTCTCTCTCATCTCTAATTCAAGTACTATCCATCTCACTCTTGGTATTTTGAACATATTGTACCAATGAATGTTTATGGCCACCAGTCCAATATAAAGCATTAGAAATCATTTGGTTTTCTTTTTTCTGGGCAGAAATTGACCAGTTGAAAATGGATCTGTAAAAACTTAAGTTTTTAAGCCTATCAGTTGGAAATAGTGTGTATATGTATGAATGCACAAATGTGTTACTGTGCTTCCAGCTGATACATATCTGCATGTATATATAAAGAAAACTAAACCAGGAGATAAAGTTAGAAGTATTGAAAGAAACTTGTTGTGATTCAGCATCAGCCTGTGATACCGGCAGCTGAGTGATGATTCGGAAGAGGAAGAGGAGGAGGGGTTTGGAGAGCCTTTGGTGTCAGAGGGAGGCTCTGATGCACTGCAGGACTCTCAGCCTGGCCCCTCCCATCATGTTCCTCATCAGACTCAGCCGTGTGAGCACGAGGTATTGGATGTAGATGATTCACAGCTGGATCTATTCAGGGACGCTAGGTGCAGGAGGCAATCCAGCAGAGTAGAACAGAGAAAGGCAATGAGGCAATTCGGTGAGAGGAGGAGAAGACAATGAGAAGCCACGCCTTGGGACTGCTGATAAAAGGGGAAGGTGTGGGAGGTGCTGGTTGCTGAAGGCAACCATTTGAAGATCTTATGCTAGAGTCCTGGTCTGTTATTCTTGTTTAACTCTTGTTTGCACTTTTGGTTTAACTCTTGTTTGAACTTTTGATTTCTTTGTAAATAAATTTGGTTGGGTTTTTCCAGCCTGTTGACTATAAAAAGGGGTTGTCCCTGACACTCAAACAGGGCCAGACGTAGGCTGGAACAGAACAGAAACTGATCAGTCACTATCCCTGAACACACTGTATCTGAGATCAATGTTGATCTTACAGATAAAGTTACTTTAATTTTTTTTTTCACACTGCTACAATTGAGGAAGCAAAGGTTATATCCCAGTATTTAAAAATACATCTCATTTATTTAGAAGTCAGTGAAGTTTCAACTCAACCACCTCCAGAGGAAGAAGAGGATGATCAAGATCAGAATGAGGATATTCCAGACCTAACTAATTTTGTGATAGAAGAACTAAAACAGTATGTGCATTTAATGGGGCGAAGAGGGGATTATATCCAATTGTGTAGTTTAAATAAGTAATTCCAAATGAATTGTAAAAAAGAACCCAAAAATCAGGTGACTCCTAAGGGTAAAAAATTGTGGTAGCTTTGTATAAATTCAATATTTATTTTAAATACTGTAACATTTATTCAGTTAAGCATTAATCATTCTAAATTAAGAGATTCCAAGGTTTGCAGTGGATTTCTTTAACTTGGTGTCAGCTTGAACTCAAAAAAGTGATAAATCCAGAGACAGTTCTTTCCAGTGAACCAAGTCCCTTTTAACATCTTTTATACAAGAACTAAGGTAGAGAAATTTATCTAGCTGTTCTATTTTTGGAAAATTACACCTAAATACGCACATGCAAAAATATACATAAACTGAAATTCCCAAATAACCCAGCTCTTAACATTACAAGCACTTTTTATACATTTATCTTCAAAGCAGATATCGTACATCGTTTTTTAACCTCTGTTTGGTACTGAACCATTCATTAATCCTCCATTTATTTTGATACATGGTTTTATTTCCATCGTATGCCATTCTTAATGTGTTTTATCACTGCATATTTGGGAAATACATACCATAATTAAAAGCTTTTGAATTTTGTTTACATCAATAAACATGCAATAAAATTACTTTTCATATAATTCTAATCGATCTGCAGAAGATTAAAAGTCTGATTTGCAGAATTCTTTGGCATCTCTGGTATGTTTTCAATTAGAATTGTGCCAATCCCTTACGCAGGCACACTTGACAAAGTAATCCCTCTGTGGTTTAACCATCTTGGTGGTTGAAAATAAAATTGACCTGTATTTCCATCTGTAATATGTATTTGGACTTCACAATTTTCCATTTCAGGTAGTGGCCACGAATCAGATAACTTAAGTTTTCTAACTTTTTCTTTAAAAAAAGAATATAATTAAATTTCCAAAAGTAAAATGCTAAAATAAAAAAAAAGTATAAAAAAAGAGCAAAGTTGGGGGAGGGGAACAACAGGGAAAGTTTGAAGTTGAAAAAGTGACAGAAAAAACAAACCGAAAAGTAATTAAATAAATAAGATTGCTTCCAACCCTCTTCAGGACTGATACAATTACACAGTGCTTTTTTTGTAAAAGAAAAAGGTGCCAGAACTCACACACGTCATACAACCCGCCTTGCCTACACTATAAGGTTCCATCCAAAAAAGGTGCCGGAACTCCGTTCTGAGCGTTCTATGACAAAAAAAGCCCTGCAATTACATAATAAAATATACTCTTGTTTTAGTTTTAACAAAAGAACGATATCAAAACCTAAAATATAAAAGGATGTACGTACCAAACAATCAAATAACAAACACCAGTGTGTAATATCATAATCTCTTAATTTGAATAAAACATATAACCTGTAAGTGTATCATGTTATAAATTCCCAAAATATAGTTGAATATTTAATATTTCTGTATTATAAAATCTATAACGGACGATCCCTCTAGGCAAAGTTTTCTAACTTGAAACTTCTGTTTTGTTTTCAGACGTTATGATAGCGTTATAAACAGGCTCTACACTGGCATTCAGTGTTACTCTTGTGGAATGAGGTTTACAACTTCACAGACAGATGTGTATGCAGACCATCTGGATTGGCATTATCGCCAGAACCGCACAGAAAAGGATGTTAGCAGGAAAATCACTCACAGGAGATGGTACTACAGCTTAACAGTAAGCAGCTATTTACATTATTTGGCACAGAGAATATTTATTCAATGTTCTTGCTTCATCTTTTCCTGGGGTGGGGGGGAGAGAGAAAGGGGATAATAATACAGGTAGTCCTCAGCTTATGACCACAATTGAACCCAAAATTTCTGTTGCTAAATGAGACATTTGCTAAGTGAATTTTGCCCCATCTTACGACTTTTCTTGCCACAATTCTTAAGTGAATCACTGCAGTTGTTAAGTTAGTAACACGGTTATTAAGTGAATCTGGCTTCCCCGTTGACTTTGCTTTTTAGAAGATCGCAAAAGGGGATCGTGTGACCCTGGGGATGCTACAATGGTTGTAAGTGTGAAAAACAGTCATAACTCACTTTTTTTCCAGTTCCATTGGTAACTTCGACTGGTCGCTAAGTGGACTGCTGTAAGCCGAGGACTACATGCAAAAACGTTAAAATTACTTGAGAATGACTTTTGGGCAGCAGCAAAAACATTGTTGATATGAGATAGACTTTCCTCCATGATTAGTTGATAAATGCAGATAATTGTCCTTGTTTAATTCATGAGGAATACTGTTAAATCTTGACAAATTCTAGTTTGCTGTTTTTCAAGGAGATGTTATGTTTGTTTATTTCTTTAATTTATATGCTGCCCATCTCACTCTACAAAGCCACTCTTTGTAATTCCTTTGTTTGAAGATGGACATTTCTATTAATGCATTATTTTTTAAAAAATAACAAGGTTGTGCTGGGTCCCCCCCCCCAAGAGATAGTATGGTGGTAACTTTGGAAACCAAGAGGAAACATTAGAATAAATTGTGTAATTCTTCAAATTTGTTTTGACTGTTCTAACTGCTAAGTTTTCTCGGGAGAAAGAATATTTGCTACTAGCCTTTTAAATAGCATTACATCCGTGACAGACTTTAATGATTTCTCGGATCACTAAGATCATTTGCTGCTATTGTTTTAACAGGTCTTTGGGTAGTAATCCAGCTTGTAGGCTTAACACACTTTGTTCTCTTATTGATTCCCATAAACCACAACGTTCTCTTTGTAATCCCTGCCATAAAAATGCTCTCTGGTGGTGGCATATGGTCACAGCCGCTGTCTCTAAAAACAATGCCCTATAGCCTTGCCACTGTGTTTAGAAGAAAAGAATATGCAGTTACAGCAGTTAAATTCTAAACTGAGAAATTGAAAGCTGAGTTTTTAGTGGCATTAGGTAGTCAAAGCATTTTTGTTTCCTGCATGCCTGATCTACGCATTTTCCTAGGTGCTGTGTCACACATGGACCTTGGTCTTAACGTTTGTTTACAGATATTTGGTGATTGAGTTTTCTTGCATGTGGCACCTATTTAGGGGAGAGCTGAATAGCTTGAAATCAAGTTGCCTCTTGTCCCTTTTCAGAAGATTGGAGGAAGGATGAAAAACAAGTCCCAACTGTGGTTTTTCAAAAGGCAACTGGACTTTGTTTTTCCTTGGAAGACGTTTCGCTTCTCATCCAAGAAGCTTTTTCAGTTCTGACTGAATGGTGGACAATGGGAGGATTTATACTCCTTGCAGTCATCTGGTTGTTGCGTAAGAGTCCAGTTGCCTTTTGAAAAACCACAGTTGGGACAACCATGATCCTGGATAACTGAGAATCTCCATTGACGATCAAAAACAAGATTAAAACTTTATATCAATACGGCTGGTCCTTTACTTACCGACTGCAATTGGTCGCCTTGCAGCGAGATGGGCAGCAAACAAATTTAATAATAATATTTTTTTTTAAAAAAAATAGGGCTGTTAACTCCACTGATAAGTCAGTAATGTGATCATTAAATGAAACATCCCATGGCTGTGCCAGCTTACAAGATCAATTCTGGTTGTGTCGTGAAGCAAATCCCTCATGGTCATTAAGCGTGATGATTCATGACCACAACTGGCAAGTTTCTTACAGCTTCCTAGCTTGTTGGAAACTGGTTGAACATGTGCAATGGTTGAGGATGTTGCAAATAAATATGTTAAATATGTTTTAATTTTTAACTGTAGTTAATTTATTTTGGGGCTGTTATTTAATTTGTTTTTAATTTTTGTATTGTTGTTTTTTATTGTTGTAAGCCGCCCTGAGTCCTTTGGGAGATAGGGCGGCATATAAGTCCCAAAAATAAATAAATAAATAAATAAATGCATTCTGGCTGCTAAGGGCCCGAAACACAATCACATAGCTTTGAGGACAAGTCAAAACTATTTTTCAGTGTCGCCATAACTTTGAATGGTCACTGAAGAGCAGACGGTGAACAAGGATTACCTATACATCACTGGGCACAATGTGTTCCACTTGGCTCACTGAATCGAAAACATGTTTCATATGGTGCCGGAGAATTTGGATGGATTGAAGAGCAGCGTGTCAAGAGGTCTGTTTTTTTCAGGATAAGAAGACTGCCTAGACTTGATCCTGTTGCTGAAATACGATCATTAATCTTCTGGTCACTGGCAACAAAGAGACAAAGATGTATTCAGCAGAGGAATAAAGTCATGCTAGCATGTAAAAATTTTGGAAAGTGGGCTAAACATTTTTCAATGTTCTCCTTTAGGACTGGATAGAGTTTGAAGAAATAGCCGATTTAGAGGAACGTGCCAAGAGTCAGTTCTTTGAAAAAGTACACGAAGAAGTTGTATTAAAAACTCAAGAAGCTGCCAAGGAGAAGGAGTTTCAGAGTGTGCCTGCCGGCCCAGCTGGAGTACACGAGGTAGGCATTTGCTGCGTAACTGGCTTCACGTAACTGACGTTTTTTAAGTTGGCGTAATTGTACTACGATCCTTTGTTTGGCACTTAACATTTTACTAGCGCTTGGAATATATAAAAATAGACCCACGTGGGTTTTAACATTAGTGCAATTTTTTTTAAAAAAAGGGGCAACTATGAAAAATCACACGCATAGATGTTTACAATATTTACAATAAGAAAGGTTTAAAAGAACAGGCGGGTTTGTTAACAGCTTACTTTTGGACTTCACATTTTAGCACTCTTAAAGTCATGATCAGCCTTTGGATATAAACTCTGTTTGTAACCTTCAGTTGGATGAAATGGTTTAGATGGCATCCATTTCTGAAAACAGCGTACCTCAAATGGGCTAATTTACTGAATACCAGGATGCATTACTCCTGTGGGTATGAAATTTGGAGAAGCTGTGGCCGCTTCGGCACCATTCTGCTGCTGCTCCTTCTGCTTCAGTGCCGCCACAGTCAGCTGTAGTCATTATTGTCTCGTCCAACATTCCCTGACACAGTCAGTTGTAATCGCCTTTGTGGGAAGCTGAAGCAAAGTCTGCTTCTGGGAAGCTAGCAGAGAGCATTGCCAATGGAGAAGCTAGCAGAGGAGGTCACAAGCTGCTTGAATAAGTCCTCCCCATTCAAGCAACCAGTCCCTCTTGTCTTTATTTGTGCTTGTCCCTGTTCAACCTTGTTCACCCGTGTGCCATCCCTGACCTGCGTGGAGTATCTTGCAAATTGTTCCTGGCCCACACAGCCCCTCTTATCTACCTCCATCACACTTCCCATGCCACATCCCTGCACATCCTCCCTGACTAATGCTGCACCTCTCGTGAACCCCTGCATGCTGTTCCCAATCTGCCACAGCCTCGCGTGTCCTTCAGGCCCACACAGCACCACCCGTATACTCCTCTTCCCAACCCACACCACACCTGTGTGCCTGACCCACACCGTACTCCCCAGGGAGCCAAAGGGCTGTTCAAAAGGCACCACATAGATCAGAAATATGCAAGAGATGCTGTGCGTTTGGGGTATGTGGAAGTATGTGGGCATTGTGGCTGTCTTGTGGCCATCTCATAGTGGACAATTCCACGCAAGGTAACTCAATGCGATAAATGTTATCTGCCAGTTTCTTTGACATTGTTTCCACTGACAAAAATGGAAATGTCGAAGAAATAGTGGCAGATAACATTTATTGTGTTGAATTATCCCGCATGGAATTGTTCGTGGCGAATTGGCCCCCTGGCAAGTTGGCTGTTGCAAATGGTCCCATTCCGGGCTGGGAATGCACAAGTGTGGGCGTTGTGGTAAAGGTTGCATGAATTACTTAAGGAAATATTTTTGAAACAATGACTCAGCGGGTTATGGGTTGTCTAGTTACAGAAGTAATAATGCCAGCCTGCAAAATTTCTGCCTTTGTCATGGGCCAGGTATACTTGGGGGGGGGGGGAATGATTGTTCTTCTGCTCATCTGAAAATACCAACAATATTTTGTAAGGATAACTATATTTCATTGCTTTTAGAGCTGTGAAATCTGCCAGGAGCAGTTTGAGCAATATTGGGATGAGGAAGAGGAGGAATGGCACTTAAAAAACGCAATTCGTGTAGAGGAAAAGGTAACGTTGCATTTCTTTGTGTATGCAGTACGCTTAAAAATGTCTATTTTGGCTTGATATGCTATCGTTATTTTCTATAAATTTTAGGAATTTTTATCCCTGAAAATATTCCCTTCCAATCATGCCCACGCTGATTTCCATCAGTCTACTTCTGTGAGATTTGCCACAGGTCCAAAGGAGATTGAATCAAATATAGTGAAATATCAGCAAAGGAGGAAATGACAGCTTTAACTTCCTATTTTTATAGAAATAGTTCAGAGAGAGTGATGTCCCCCTGCAGAAAGAGAATTTGTTTTGCAGTGTACTTTGCGTGTCTTTTTGTAAACTAAGATCACTTTGCTTTCCTTTTGTAGATCTACCATCCATCGTGTTACGAAGATTATCAAAAGGTAAACAAAAACTTGCTTTGATCTTCTGTGTTGTGGCTGCAAAAGCTGGTGTTTGAATCACTAATCCTTACTGGGCTTATTTGACTATAGCAGGAAGAGGTAGCAATATCTTCTAAGTCAGACTAAATATTCCTTGCTGTTGATGATTATATCTAGGGCTGGTTGACATTAGAGAATATCCGAATAATATCTGGATTTTACATGGGCTGAATTAACCATGAAGACAGCTGGTTGACCATAGGCACACACTAGTCTGAAAATCCTAAGTACAGAAACTCTGAACCTTTTGAAGATGATTTTAGAGTGATCCTTAAAAAAAATTGCAAAAATTTAAGAATGAATTTTATTTTTAAGTGGTTTTTTAAAATCCTTGCCATCTTGCGAACCAGTGTTGACCTGTTCTGCACGAAAGCCAAAATCTCTAGAATTCTAACAAAATCAAAGTGTTTTTTTACTCTGCTTATGAATGAAGGAATCCACCCGGATTATGTTTTGCTTTTCACATTAAAGGGGGGGGGAAGGAAAAAACCACCTTCACCCTCCATTCCCGCATATGATGTGTTAACTTTGTCTTGCAGACTTCATCGTTTGATTCCACCCCATCTCCAAGCAAAACTCCCGCGGAGAACCCACTAAATATTATGTTAAATATTGTCAAACAAGAAGGACAGGACTCCTGTAACAGCCCCAAAGTCAAAGAAGAACCAGAAGAGAAAGCTAATGATTGCACTGATGGGAATACACCTGAATCTGCTGAAATTAAAACAGCCTGAAAAGGTTGAATCGGTTTAAACTGTGGGTTGTTTTTTTTTTTAAATTACAGAGAAATGCTTATTGTGTCCTACTGACTCGAATGCAAATAATTTTTATATGAATAAAATGTTTGCCTGGGGCAGGGCCCCAGCTACTGACTTGGTTAATAAATACATTTTTGTATTTGAATTTCTTATTGCCTGCACCGTGTCAGGTGTCTTTATCGTGTGGAAGTTCTGTAGATGGTGTACAAATTTAACAGGAATAGACTGTATATGTAAGGAAAAAATGTACATTTTTTTTCATTTGTGGAAATGTAAATTATAAATAAAAGATATTTTTGCTATCTACAGAGTGTAATGTTTATGCACACCATCCATTTAAACAACAACACCACACTTAACCTTGGGGGTGTTTTAAAGGCAACAGAGGCTTCTATATAATGCTTGTGCTTAACTAGGATTCTTTCAGACATAACAAGGAAGATTCTTTTGCCGTAAGATTTGATAAGGAGAAAATTACTGTCTGAAGAAAGTTCTTTTGCAAATCTTGAATTGCTTTTCTTAAGCATTCACAGTAGTAGTTTAAAAAGAAAAGTAGGTTTACATAACATTTAACCTAGTTCCCTTTGGATACTTACCTACACCTTACAAACAGATCTAGGTTTTCATAATTTCAACTACACAGTACACAAAAAGCTTAGTCTTTTTTTTCCATTTTAGAGGAACAAATGTAAGATTTGCTCGTTTGCAACATGGTTAATTTTTTTGTTGGTTTATTGAATCTAAATAGTAGAAGAGATTACCAAGAAATGTTAATATTTATTTCGTGTAATAAATTAGAATGAAGTATACACCTGTTTTGAGTCTTATTTCATGGGTGGGTTTGGGGAAATCTCGCTACCTGACATAAGAATAACAACCTGGGCCTTGGAAGTTAAGTGAATTGGATGAAGGTGCACTTGTTTGTGTGTTGTTTGCTTGTTGAATGTTATTCATAGAATCAGGGCTGGAAGGGTCCTCAGAAATCTAGTCCAACCCCACCCACCCAAGGCAGGTGGGGGGGGGGTCAGACCTGCCACAACTTCAACCCCTAAATAGAACTATACCTTTCTGAAGCGATGGCATGAAAGAGCGTTTCT
>NC_139514.1:7175926-7273426 GCF_947247035.1 Vipera ursinii
AGCAAGTCTCTCTGCCTGAAACAGAAACCAGGTCTGCAGAAATGCAGATGTGACAATCTTGTCACAAAGATTGGCGTTGGGCAGCTGGGATTAGAAAGACAAAGATCTCTAGAATCAACAATCCCCTCACACCAAAAAATCCAACACTCATCAGCCACAGCCCCAAGGAAGCAGGATAGGATCTTTGGGACATAATAGGATTAACCCACCACTATTGGAATACCAAAAAGACACACTCAGACTCAGGACAAAGTTCATGCCACAGGAACAACTCCCAACAAAAGCTCAAGAAGGTATAAAAACCCACTCCCTACTACATGTGGTCAGTTTTTTTCCAGAGCTATCTTTCTGTCTGGCTCTCCTCTTCAATAAACTACCAACGTCTTTCTAAAGCAGTCGCCATGTTGTTTATTCCCGGCTTGGACTGGACCCTGATGAAGATTTTTCCTTCAACATATCAGAAATCTAAAGTATGTGTACTTATTTGCTAGTGTCTTCACTGGCTTCTCTGGCATGGAGCTGATCAGACTGCAGTGACTGTAAGAGGCTGGACAGCGGCTCATCTGGCTGCAATTAGAGGCCAAGATGCCTGCATGCAGGTGAGTGTCTCCATGTAATCCAGTTTAAGGATTACGACTTATTTGGAAGGAAAGGACATATTTGTTCCAAGTTAATTTCTAGGACAGGCACTGTACATTTCTCAGCTGTCAGCTACAATTTGTGTGTGTGTGTGTGTGTGGCTAGAGCAGCGTTTCTCAATCTTAGTAGCTGTAGCATGCATGGACTTCAAGTCCCAGAATCCCCCAACCAGTCTGCTATCTGGGGAATTATGGGAACTGAAGTCCACATATCTTAAAGTCACCAATTTTGAGATACACTGGATTAGAGAACCATACTAAAGTAAACCAGGTTCTTGGGAGGAAGTTAATGGTTAAAGATATGAAGATTCTCCAAATTTGCAGCTAGTCTGTATATGAAGAATATATATTACCTGGTGATATTGTAGTTTTAGAAGGATGATCCCGTACCCGATTTTAAACTTTAAACTTTGCTTCAGTGAAATTTGTCAGTTCTTATCCTTAACCTTTATACCAGGGGTCTTCAAACTTGGCCCTTTTATGACATGTGGACTTCAACTCCCAGAATTCCTCAGCCATTGAGGCTACATGGAGGTTTATCTGTGTCCTGAAGGTCACCTGAGTAGGGCAAATGGGTTCTTAGAACTAGTGAAAGGACTGTGTGTAGAGCTGTGCTTTCTGCAGGATGTTTCTGCATCTCCACAACACGGTCCTTTCAGCAGTTCTAAGAAGGCTCCACACCCATTTGCACCACTCAGGTGACCCTGAGGACACAGACAGACCTCCAAGTGGCCTCAATGGCTCTCTAAAAGAAGGCAAATGACCAGCTGTCTGCAAGGAGTATAAATCCTTCCACTCCCCCACCATCCAGTCAGAGCGGAAGAAGCTTCTTGGATGAGAAGCAAAATGTCTTCAAAGAAAAACAAGGAAGTCCAGTTGCCTCTTGAAAAAGCACCTTTGGGACAAGGACAACTAGATGGTGTCACCAGCTTATATGTTTATGAATGTATGTATTTATGTATGTAAGTATGTATGTATTTTCTCAGGCCCTTCAACTCAATGCTGTGAGTCTAGGCTTTCCAGATGACTTCGGGTGTACTCCAGCACATCTTGCAGCGACCCATGGACACTCATTCACTTTACAAACCATACTCCGGAGTGGGGTGGTAAGAAATGTCTTTTTTTAATGTTAGTCCTGGTAGGAATAGGCACAATTCACTTACAACCTGCCTCCAGAATAATAAAATAATAAACCTTTATTGTCAAAGTACAACATGTGTACATTGAGATTAGCTGAGCCTCCCCCCGTGCTCTCTCCCCCCAACACACAGTGACAACATTGACAACTCACAGAAGCTGTGAGTGGTCCAATACTAGAAGTTTTTAAGAAAAGACTGGACAGCCATTTGTCTGAAGTGGTATAGGGTTTCCTGTCTGAGCAGGGGGTTTGACTAGATGACCTCCAAGATCCTTATTATTATTATTATTATTATTATTATTATTATTATTATTATTATTATTATTATTATTATTATTATTATTATTATTCCTGTTGTTGTTGTTATTTTGCTCTGAGTCTTTCATAACAATTATGTCTTCATAATTCTTCAACAGGGGTGCCTGTAGGGGCAGTCAAAAAAATCCAGATGGCAGTCACAAGCATGCAATGGAATCCTGCCTTTTATATGCAGATTGCCTGATTCTGATCTTGACTTTTGATTGTCTTCTTGTGGAGACAATCTCTACTTTTTATATACGGAGGTCAAGCTAGAAAGAAATTCCATCTGTTCCCCCCCCTGTATTCTCATGTTTGCTTCATAAGATTAATTTGTGTTCTGTTGTCAGCCTCCAAAGTAGACGAGACAGGAAACACGACAAAATCCTTACTTTATTGCAAGGCTATTTTAATAGTGTCTTGAAAACCTGAAGATGCAAATCTCCCACCGTCTCTTTTACTGCCTGATAACTTGGTTTCTATGTTTCTTTGCCCATTATTCAGTTGTGGACTCATCAAATTGTTCCCTAGTCAGTATCTCTTCCTCTCCTCATCTACCAAGGCTATTCTCACATACCATTACCCGATCTACGAAGTCACTCATTTGAGAGATAAGTGGAATGGATACTAAGCACAATGGTTAATAGTTTTATTGACTAACAGTAATTTAATTTCATCACAGATATTTTTTCACTTGTGGTTTTCCTGTGGTTATGTTGTCACCCGGGTCCAGTACAGCCGCCATTTCCTGAACAAAATTGAAAGCCCTTCTTTACTGTGGAATTCAAACTTGAATCGATGCTAATTTGAATCACAGAAAAGTCACCAACGGTCACTTAGAGGCTAAGCAAGAAAGGAGTAAGATAATGTTGCCAGATGTAGGAGAAGAAGTCGGGGAACTGCACAGTCCAAATGAAGTTAGAGACTCCGACACAAACTTGTAGTTTTATATATAAATATATTTTTATATCAAGTAAGATAGTCAGGCACATCACGACATCATGAGGTAACATGCCAGGCAAATCACAGAACAGCATACAGAGCACACAGAAGAAAAAGGCGGGAAAAAGGGGAACTCCCCTTTTAGACCCAGCAACCAATCATAACATAGATTGCCTCATGCAGGAACCTGCACTCTCCAACCAATCAACTGCAAGTGTGTGTTCTGGCCCATTCGACACTTTACTGTTCCAGCTATTAAATTAAATATCTTAACAGAAGAGCAGGCAGAGCTGGGGGACGGAGTTAAGCGAGTCATTAGCCTACAGTCACTACATTGTCACAAATACAGTTGGTCCTTGACTTAAAACCTCAGTTGAGCCCCAAATTTCTGTTGCTAAGCAAGACATTTGTCAAGTGAATTTTGCCCCATTTTACTCCTTTTCTTGCCACAATTGTAAAGTGAATCACTGCAGTTGTTAAGTTAGTAAAACAGCTATTAACCGAACCTGTCTTCCCCATTGACGTTGTTTGTCAGAAGGTTGCAAAAGGGGATCACATGAACCCTGGGACACTGCAACCATCATAAATATGAGCCAGTTTCCAAACATCTGAATTATGATCATGTGACCGCAGGAATGCTGCAACTGCCATCAGTGTGGAAAAAAGTCACTTTTTCACTGCCTTTGTAACTTCAAACGGTCACTAAATGATTTGTTGTAAGTCGAGGACTATCTGTAGCCTAAGTCCACCCCCTCTTTGTTTGACCCTGATCTGATGTCAGTTTAGCACTGAACTTTAGTTGATTAGGTTCTTCTTATGTATAGCCTTGAGCAATAAATCTTCTGAACCGCAAAAGTAGCTTATGGTCCTGATTCTTTGTGCCTCAAGGAAAGGAGGAAGAAACAGCGAAACCATATGATCCAAGGAACACAAGCCCTTTTTTTTAAGCTCCTGTGTTTACTCTCTCACCTACCACACATGACATCCTCTGAAATGTTGGCTTCCTTCCATCTTAAAAACCAGGATGTCAATGCTTCCGATAAGAATGACTGGAAACCTATACACAACGCTGCTTTCTACGGCCGGCTGGGCTGCCTCCAGACTGTGGTCAGATGGGGAGCGACTTTGGATGAGGCAGATAAAGATGGAAATCTTCCAGGTATGGTAGCAGAAACGTCCTGGCATCCCAGTGACAGAGGAAACGGGTGAGGTTACTTATTGCAGCTGGCAAAGTGAGTTGGTGGCTTCTTTTATATTTGGACTCTTCCCCAAATACGATTTCCTGTCTAGAGCTTTAGTAATATGCATTGGGTGGATGAGTTTCAGGGTCACTACAGCAATGGGGAGAAAGCAAGAAACTATTGACTATTTTGCAAAAAATAAAATAAAAAAAACCTTTAGTTTTGATAAGATTGGGTACAATGGACTCGTGGAAATTCTTGTCCCCACTGTGATCAGAAGTTGAGGACTACCTGTATCCCAATCAATATAGTGCATTTTTAAAAAAAAAATGAAGGAAAAAAACTTCACAAGCCTAATTAAACTGTCTGATTATTTATTTGATGATGATGATGATGACGGTGATGGTGATGATGTTACCCATTCAGTTGTGTCCGACTCTTGGCGATTCAATGGACCAGGTCTCTCTACATCTTCTGATCTTGCACTACTTCAATGAGTTGTTCTGAGCTCTGGCTGGTGTCAGCTTTGATGGTGTCCAGCCACCGTGTTCTTTGATGTCCTGGTTTCCGTTTTACCACTTACTCTTCCCAACATACCGTAATTGCTTTCTCCAGTAAATTCCCCTGCACGACAGGGCCAAAATAAATGAAGCGCAGTTTTGCCTTCCAGTGACATGTCTGGCATTATGCGCTCCAATACTTGTTTGTTGTTCACCTGTGCTGTCCAAGAAACATGCAGGAGCCTTCCCGGTGCCAGAGCTCAAAGAAGTCTTACCTATCAAATATCTGTCTGTCTGTCTGTCTGTGCGTCCGTCCATCCTCTCTCATCTCTCTCTCTCTCATCTCTCTCTCTCTCTCTCTATCTTCCCATCATCCATCCATCCATCCATCCATCCATCCATCCATCCATCCATCCATCTATATATCTATCTGTCTGTCCATCTATCCATCTGTCTGTCTGTCTGTCCATCTATCTATCTATCTGTCTGTATCTCTCTCTCTCTCTCTATCTATCTATCTATCTATCTATCTATCTATCTATCTATCTATCTATCTATCTATCTATCTATCTATCTATCATCAAATTTATTGGCCGTTTAACTTACCACAGGATAATTCTGGGCAGCTAGAATCAATTTTATTCCTGTCTTGCTTTTTTAAAAACTTTCACAACCCTAGATAGCTATGGGGAACACATTAGAACAGACTTAACCACCCATCTCCCTACACACACACACACACACACACACACACACACACACACACACAGAGAGAGAGAGAGAGAGAGAGAGAGAGAGAGAGAGAGAGAGAGAGAGAGAGAGGTGTTGTTGTTAGCTGCAAAGTCGTCTCCGACCCATCGTGACCCTATGGACAACGTTCCTCCATACCTTCCTGTCCTACACACACAGTACCTTCTGATATTCTGCAGGGATTTCTACAACATGGTGTCTTACTGTGAGCCAGGATTACTCCCAGCAGGTTGTACTGTTCACCTAACATATCTAAAAGGAGTCAGCTTGGGGAAGGATTTGCCTAGTTTAGCTCAAATGTTGGATTCACTTTTCTTGTTATGTCACAGTTCACCTGGCGGCCATGGAAGGCCACCTGCACTGCTTTAAATATTTGGTGAGCAAAATGCCCACGTTGGTCCACTCCTTGAAAGCCCGGAATGACCATGGAGAGACCCCACGAGATCTGGCCAAGAGGTTCTACAAGGAAAACATCCTGGCATACATTGACAGTCTAGAGGAGGAAGACGACACTTTGGATGAGGAAGAAAGTAGGTGATGATGATGATGATGATGATGAGCATCTTGGAAGGGAGAAACATTGTGAGGGTAGTTTTTTTGTTCTTCTCAAATGCAGTTGTCACGTTTACTAGAACCTGGCACTACACAGGATGCATATTTTGTTTAATTAAAGAAAAGAGTGCAAAGAAATAAAACTTAGTAAGACCCCATCTGGAATACTACATTCAGTTTTGGTCACCATGTTATAAAGAAGCATGTTGAGATCTTGAAAAGAGTGCAGAGAAGACCAACTAAGATAATTAAGGGCCTGGAGACTAAAACCTATGAAGAACGGTTGCAGGATTTGGGTATGGCTAGTTTTAATTATTGTATTATATTGGGCATAATTATTTAATTCTTTTTTAACTTTTGTATGTTGTATTTTGATATTTATTGCCCTGTACACCGCCCTGAGTCCTTCGGGAGAAGGGCGGTATAAAAATTTAATAAATAATAATAAAATAATAATTTGGTCTCCAAGTGCTTAAACGTCTTAGGTGGACCCAGTGTTTTTTTTTTTGTCATGGAACTCACCGGAACAGAGTTCCGGCACCTTTTTATTGACGGATTTTCCAAATTTTAAAAGTAACTTTTGAAAATTTGATGTTTGGTCCATGTGGACTTGAATCGGCCTGCCAAGCGTAGCAGGTCAGCGGCAAAATCATTAAAATGGTGTACGCGGGCTGCTTGTGTGTCGAGTCCAGTGCACATATACTTCGTCTGGCTGCTGAGCTTGTGGTCCTGCTCGGCTTGTGATTGGTCGTGTGGTCATGTGATGAGTGCTTACTGCAGGCAGCGACCATTATGTTTCGTTACACAACTGACGTGTGTGGGTGTGTGTACAGTGATTGATTACGTGCGAAAGGTAAAAAGGTGAACATGAAGCGAGTCCCGGCACCTTTTTTCTCACAAAAAAAAAAAACCACTGGGTGGACCATGATGTACTGTGTCTCCCTGGAGAGGATTCAAATTTTTCTTTCTCTCTCTTTGCCAAGATTTAAGCTTTCCAGGGCACAATGCTGCCTTCAGAGGGGACTTGGACACTTTAAGAATGCTGCTCGAAAATAAAATCATCAACATTAACGAACGGGATGACCAAGGATCAACCCTCCTGCACAAAGGTCAGGAGAAACTCAAGGTGGACAGTGATTAATATTTGTATGCGTTTATATGTAAGGGTATAAGGGACGCGGTGGCTCAGTGGGTTAGGACACTGAGCTTGTCGATCAGAAGGTCGGCAGTTTGGCGGGTCGAATCCCGAGTGCCGTGTAACAGAGTGAGCACCTGTTACTCATCCCAACTTCTGCCAACCTAGCAGTTCGAAAGCACGTAAAAATGCAAGTAGAAAAATAGGGACCACTCCGGTGGGAAGGTAACAGCGTTCCGTGCGCCTTTGGCGTCTAGTCATGCCGGCCACATGACCACGGAGACGTCCTTGGACAAGCGCTGGCTCTTCGGCTTTGAAACGGAGATGAGCACCGGCCCCTAGAGTTGGAAACAACTAGCACGCATGTGCGGGGGAACTTTTACCTTTTTATATGTAAGGGTGTAGGTATATACAGTACATATGTTGTATGTAGCATGCTTATATGTGAGGTTATGTATGTGTACACTTTTTGAGAGCAGGCCACACCATTTCATTTTTAATGTTTGCCAGTGTGCCCACGGTAAAAAAAAAGACAATAAAGGTTATCTTATCTATTTAATCTTAAGTGAAGCACACTGCATTTTACGATATTTTTTTTGTCATGGTTTGTTAAGAGAACCTGGCTTCCTTAATTGACTTTGCTAGTTGAGAGCTGGCTGGGAAAGCTGCAAATAATGATCACGTGACCCCAGGACAGTGCAACCATCGCAATAACATTGCCAAGCATCCAAATTTTGATCGAGTCACCCACAGGGGTGCTTCAATGTTGCATGAGGACCGGTCATGAATAACTTTTTTTTAGTGCCACTGTAACTTGGAAGAGTCATTAAACGAATGGTCATGAGGCGAGGACTAACTGTACAATTAAATTAACTCAGTACCATCAGGCATAAGTTTAGCCTTGTGGTGGTGTAAGACTTTAAATATTAATTCCCTGGTTAAACCAGAAGATGGATTTAGTTTTAGTAGGCGAAGCCAATGATGCCTGCATTTATCTTTTTATGTCTCTTGCTAGCGGCTGGACAAGGTCATTTACATATCCTAGAGTGGCTAATTAATAGGGAAGCTGACTGCAATATTGCCAACGATGCTGGGGAAACACCCAAAGATGTTGCAAAGAGGTAATCTGTCACTCTTCCATCCACAAGGGATGAGTTTTGTTGTTGTTAGTTGCAAAGTAGTGTCCGACCCATCACAACCCCATGGACAACGTTCCTCCAGGCCTTCCTGTCCTCTACCATCTTCTGGAGTCCATTTAAGCTCACACCTCCTGCTTCAGTGACTCCATCCAGCCACCTCATTCTCTGTCGTCCCCTTCTTCTCTTGCCCTCAATCTTCCCCAGCATGAGGCTCTTCTCCAGTGAGTCCTTCCTTCTCATTAGGTGGCCAAAGTATTTGAGTTTTAGCTTCAGGATCTGGCCTTCTAAAGAGCAGTCAGGGTTGATCTCCTCTAGGACTGACCGGTTTGATCGCCTTGCAGTCCAAGGGACTCGCAGGAGTCTTCTCCAGCACCATAGTTCAAAGGCCTCCATTCTTTGGTGAGGGATGAGCTAATGTAGACTATTTTCCAGCATCTTGATTTATTGATTGATTTATTATATTTATATCTTCAACCAACAGTTAGCACTTAAATGGGCTATCAGCACAGGGAACCATGAATGAACAAAAGCTATGTTACCTGAGGCCTGTTTTTTTTAAAAAAAGTAGTGGCTGCTGCTTCCCCCCCCCCCGCTGTCTCCCATGTCCCAGATGCATTTGAAATGAAGGTGAAATCCATAATGTGTGTGCATGCAGGCGTTGCTTTGTTCCTGCAATGTAAGGGTCCTCAGCAAATGCAATCCATTGGGTAGTATTTTTAAAAAATTTACTTATTTACTTACTTACGTATTTACTTACTTACATATTTACTTACTTACTTACTCAAGGGAGCAAACAATAATAATAATAATAATAATAATAATAATAATAATAATAATAATAATAATAATAATAATAATAATAATAATAAGTTGGAAGGTACCTTGGAGGTCATCTAGTCCAACCCCCTGCTAAGGCAGGAAATCCTATATCATTTCAGACAAATGGCTGTCCAGTCTCTTCTTAAAAACTTCCAGTGTTGGAGCATTCACAGCTTCTGGAGGCAGGTTGTTCCACTGGTTAATTGTTCTAACTGTCAGGAAGTTTCTCCTTAGTTCTAGGTTGGTTCTCTCCTTGACTAGTTTCCATCCGTTGCTTCTTGTCCTGCTTTCAGGTGCTTTGGAGAATAGCTTGACTCCCTCTTCTTTGTGCAAGCCCCTGAGATATTGGAACACTGCTATCATGTCACCCCTCACCCTTCTCTTCATTAAACTACACATACCCAATTCCAGCAACCGTTCCCTATATGTTTTAGCCTCCAGTCCCCCAATCATCTTTGTTGCTCTTCTCTGTACTCTTTCTAGAGTCTCAACATCTTTTTTACATCGTGGTGACCAAAACTGGATGCAGTATTCCAGGTGTGGCCTTACCAAGGCCTTGTAAAGTGGTATTAGTACTTCACGGGATCTTGATTCTATCCCTCTGTTAATGCAGCCTAGCATTGTGTTGGCTTTTTTGGCAGCTGCAGCACACTGCTGGCTCATATTTAAGTGATTGTCTACTAAGTCTCCGAGATCTCTCTCACAGTTACTACTATTGAGCAAGGTACCACCTATACTATACCTGTGCATTTGATTTTTCCTGCCTAAATGTAGAACCTTACTTTTTTCCAATAATATCCAATAATTCTTCCTTGGTACATCTCTGTGAAGTCTACATGTTCTCCCACCCAAATATTATCCACGGTCTGATCCTGCTTAGCTTCCACACCAGATAAGGTTAGCCTGATGGTTCATAAAGTTTACCTAGCCAAATCCAATGCCAGTGGCTCTGTTTGTATCATTTAAACTTGAGACTATTTTAACGGGATGTCAAAGCAATAACATTCGAGCCCTCAAGAGCAGAAATTAGAATTGGTCTGGGGAAGTCATTGCTTTTTTCATTTTCCAGTAATTAAATTGGTCTGTGCAGGTTTGCCCAGCTGGCTGTTGTGGCGTATCTGAAAAACAAGATGGGGAACGACTCAGATTTGGAAATCGACGTAAAAGATGAAACGTTTTTTGAACATCACGGTGTGGAAGGGAGTACGGATAACAGGGGAGATCTGAAGGAAGACAAAGAAGAGAAAGCTGACGCTCGTGGTGAGTCCAAGACTTTCTGGATAGAGATTTATTTTACATTTTTCAGGAAGTCACCTCTAGGGCAGGGGTCCCCAACCCCTGGTCTGCAACCCAGTACCGGACCGCAGCCCGTTTGGAACTGGGCAGCGGCAGTGGTGGGCAAGCCTGCATGAAGCTGCATTTGTGAAAGCGGCACACGTATGTAGACCTCCTCCACTGCCCTGTCGCTGCCCCTTCCTTAGTCCTCCAAGCCAGAAAGCTTGGGGAACGCTGCTCTGGAGAATGTAATAAAATTCTAGCTTACAGGTACTCTTGGTGGAGCAGTGGGCTAATGCCTCCTTAAGTAACACCAGCTGCCTGCAATTAGTGCAGGTTCGAGTCCCACCAGGCTCAAGGTTGACTCAGCCTTCCATCCTTCCGAGGTAGGTAAAATGAGGACCCAGATTGTTGGGGGCAATTAAGCTGACTTTGTAATAATGCCGCTTGGGGTGTGTGTGAAAGCCCTAATAAGCAGGCATATACATAGAATGAAGGCTATTGCTAAGCTTGTAAGCCGCCCTGAGTCTTCAGAGAAGGGCGGGATATAAATGGAATTAAAATAAAAAAAATAAAAAATAGAGGTAGTCCTCAACTTACGATCGCAAATGAGTCCAAAACAGTGACAGTCAGAACTGAGGAAGCTTTTTGGGTGAGAAGCGAAACGCCTTCAAAGAAAAGAAAGAAACAAAAAAAAAGTAAGTCCAGTTGCCTTTCGAAAAAGCTCCTTTGGGACATCCGTGAACTGGATATTACTGAGAAACTCGATAGACGACTGCAAAAAATTGGGTAGGTCCTGGGTGGGTGACCTGCTTTAAGACTGTCACGATTTACAGCCATAATGGGCGGGCTTCTGTTGTAAGTCGAGGACTAGTGTATTGTGAAAGCAAACAAAAGAAAAAGAATAAGAAAAACAAAACTCTCTAAGACTTAACATGTTACACTGATTAAAGTTTATCTATTGGTAAAAATCACTTCAGTACAAATAGTCCTCGACTTACAACAGTTTGTTTACTGACCGTTCAAAGTTACAACAGCATTGGAAAAAGGGACTTATGACCATTTTTCACACTTACGATCTTTGCAGCATCCCCATGGTGACATGATTTACATTCACACGTATGATGGTTGCAGTGATCCCCTTTTGCGACCTTGAGCAGGGGGATGGACTAGAAGACCTCCAAGGTCTCTTCCAGATCTATTCTATTCTATTCTATTCTATTCTATTCTATTCTATTCTATTCTATTCTATTCTATTCTATTCTATTCTATTCTATTCTATTCTATTCTATTCTATTCTATTCTATTCTATTCTATTCCATTCCTTTTTTTTATTCTGTTCTGTTCTGTTCTGTTCTGTTCCTTTCCGTTCTGTTCCGTTCCATATTTTCTATTCTATTCTATTCTATTCTATTCTATTCTATTCTATTCTATTCTATTCTATTCTATTCTATTCTATTCTATTCTATTCTATTCTATTCTATTCTATTCCATTCCATTCCATTCCATTCCATTCCATATTTTCTATTCTATTCTATTCTATTCTATTCTATTCTATTCTATTCTATTCTATTCTATTCTATTCTATTCTATTCTATTCTATTCTATTCTATTCTATTCTATTCTATTCTATTCTATTCTATTCCATTCCATTCCATTCCATATTTTCTATTCTATTCTATTCTATTCTATTCTATTCTATTCTATTCTATTCTATTCTATTCTATTCTATTCTATTCTATTCTATTCTATTCTATTCTATTCTATTCTATTCTATTCCATTCCATTCCATTCCATTCCATTCCATTCCATATATTCTATTCTATTCTATTCTATTCTATTCTATTCTATTCTATTCTATTCTATTCTATTCTATTCTATTCTATTCTATTCTATTCTATTCTATTCTATTCCATTCCATTCCATTCCATTCCATTCCATATTTTCTATTCTATTCTATTCTATTCTATTCTATTCTATTCTATTCTATTCTATTCTATTCTATTCTATTCTATTCTATTCTATTCTATTCTATTCTATGCTATTCTATTCCCATCACCATCACCATCACCATATATTCCATTCTATTCTATTCTATTCTATTCTATTCTATTCTATTCTATTCTATTCTATTCTATTCTATTCTATTCTATTCTATTCTATTCTATTCTATTCTATTCCATATTTTCTATTGTATTGTATTGTATTGTATTGTATTGTATTGTATTGTATTGTATTGTATTGTATTGTATTGTATTGTATTGTATTGTATTCTATTCTATTCTATTCTATTCTATTCTATTCTATTCTATTCTATTCTATTCTAGTCTAGTCTATTCTAGTCTAGTCTAGTCTAGTCTAGTCTAGTCTAGTCTAGTCCAGTCCAGTCCAGTCCAGTCCAGTCCAGTCCAGTCTAGTCTGTAATTCTATCCTACTCTGTAATTCTATTCCTATTCTATTCTATTCTATTCTATTCTTAACCTACTGACAAGCAAAGCCAATCACATTATTAATTTAAGAACTGTGGTGATCCGCTTAACAAATGCAATGAGAAAAGTCATCAAATGCGGGCAAAACCCACTTAGCAAATTTCCCACTTATCAACCTAGACTTTGGGCTCCATTGTGGTTGTAAGTTGAGGACTGCCTGTACGATGTCCTAAAAGAATCCATGGTTCAGCCTGGACCTCATGCTCGTCTGAATCAGCCTTTGTGGGGCTTCGTGGGAATGCAGGGATTCTCATTCCTTTCCCGAGACTTTTGCTTCAATGGCTGGGATGGTTAACTTCTTGCTTCTTTTCGGCTCTGCTTTGAAGCGGGTTCATAAAAATGCTCTGAGATTTTAACACAAACAAACAAAAAACAAAAAAAAACCAAAAAAAAAAAACCAACCACCTCTCTTGCAGAAAGAGCCTACCAAAAAGTGGAAGAGTTGCAAGGTCTCTTAGAAATGGCCCTCAGCAACTTCAAGCAGCTTGGAGGCATCACTCCCCAGGAAAGGCAGAACAAACTGGAAGAGAAAAGGCTCAAAAAGTAAGTTTTTGGATTTATTTTTTTTTTACAAGCAGCTGTGGAGTTCACAAGTGTTGCATCCACAATGCCTGCATCTATGAAAGCCAGTTTGGTGTAGCGCTTTAAGGTGCCGGTTTAGGAACCAGTAAATGGTGTGTGAAAGCTGGCTGGGTGACTTTAGTCCAGTCGCCAGGAGATGGTGAGTTCTAGTCCTGCCCTAGCCATGAAAGCTGGCTGGGTGACTTTGGTCGTCACCAGGAGATGGTGAGTTCTAGTCCTGCCCTAGCCATGAAGGCTGGCTGGGTGACTTTAGTCCAGTCGCCAGGAGATGGTGAGTTCTAGTCCTGCCCTAGCCATGAAAGCTGGCTGGGTGACTTTGGTCGTCACCAGGAGATGGTGAGTTCTAGTCCTGCCCTAGCCATGAAGGCTGGCTGGGTGACTTTAGTCCAGTCGCCAGGAGATGGTGAGTTCTAGTCCTGCCCTAGCCATGAAAGCTGGCTGGGTGACTTTGGTCGTCACCAGGAGATGGTGAGTTCTAGTCCTGCCCCAGCCATGAAGGCTGGCTGGGTGACTTTGGTCGTCACCAGGAGATGGTGAGTTCTAGTCCTGCCCTAGCCATGAAGGCTGGCTGGGTGACTTTGGTCGTCACCAGGAGATGGTGAGTTCTAGTCCTGCCCTAGCCATGAAGGCTGGCTGGGTGACTTTGGTCGTCACCAGGAGATGGTGAGTTCTAGTCCTGCCCTAGCCATGAAGGCTGGCTGGGTGACTTTAGTCCAGTCGCCAGGAGATGGTGAGTTCTAGTCCTGCCCTAGCCATGAAAGCTGGCTGGGTGACTTTGGTCGTCACCAGGAGATGGTGAGTTCTAGTCCTGCCCCAGCCATGAAGGCTGGCTGGGTGACTTTGGTC
The DNA here is from genome assembly GCF_947247035.1 of Vipera ursinii. Taxonomy (NCBI): domain Eukaryota; kingdom Metazoa; phylum Chordata; class Lepidosauria; order Squamata; family Viperidae; genus Vipera; species Vipera ursinii. Next base: position 7,190,210 of record NC_139514.1, read on the forward strand.
GTCACCAGGAGATGGTGAGTTCTAGTCCTGCCCTAGCCATGAAGGCTGGCTGGGTGACTTTGGTCGTCACCAGGAGATGGTGAGTTCTAGTCCTGCCCTAGCCATGAAGGCTGGCTGGGTGACTTTGGTCGTCACCAGGAGATGGTGAGTTCTAGTCCTGCCCCAGCCATGAAGGCTGGCTGGGTGACTTTGGTCCAGTCGCCAGGAGATGGTGAGTTCTAGTCCTGCCCTAGCCATGAAGGCTGGCTGGGTGACTTTGGTCGTCACCAGGAGATGGTGAGTTCTAGTCCTGCCCTAGCCATGAAGGCTGGCTGGGTGACTTTGGTCGTCACCAGGAGATGGTGAGTTCTAGTCCTGCCCTAGCCATGAAAGCTGGCTGGGTGACTTTGGTCCAGTCGCCAGGAGGTGGTGAGTTCTAGTCCTGCTGGCTGGGTGACTTTGGTCCAGTCACTCTCTCACAGTCCAGCCCACCTCCAAGTGTTCTTGTGAGGAAAATAGGGAGGAAGAAAGCATATTAGGTATGTTTTCTACCTTGAGTTACTTACGAAGCAATAAAAGCTGGATAAAAATCTAATAAAGACTCTGAAAAGAAGCCTCCAGTACCAAGCGAAATCATGGCATTGCTCACTGCCCTCTTAAGCAAGTATAAGAAGGGACCGAGAGTTAAGAAATTGCAAAACTTTTTGCTGGCAGAAGAAGGAATTGATCTCGAAAAGGTCAGCATTGTCCAGGGCCACAAAGACACAGTGGAATTTTTGGAGCAAAAGATGCCTAAATTGAAGTTGAACTACCAAACAGACTTAATAGTGTTGCTGAATTGGACTCAGGTAATGCCTCCCCTGGAGAGACCCATCACTCCTGGTGATGGTTATTGGCATCCATAATGTGTGTACGTGTGGGGTGAGTCTTGCATGTACAACACATCTAGAGTATTTGGATTTGAACTGGGCTAAAAAAAGAAAAAAGTGTGGTCTAGAAAAAGTCCTGGGCCACAATCTAAGCCAGGGGTAGGCAAGCTTGGCTCTTTTATGACTCGTGGACTCCAACTCCCAGAATTCCTGAGCCAGCATGGGGGAACTATGGCCCCTTCATGACTTGTGGACTTCAACTCCCAGAATTCCTCAGCCAGCATGGGGGAACTAGGGCCCCTTCATGACTTGTGGACTTCAACTCCCAGAATTCCTCAGCCAGCATGGGGGAACTATGGCCCCTTCATGACTTGTGGACTTCAACTCCCAGAATTCCTGAGCCAGCATGGGGGAACTATGGCCCTTTCATGACTCGTGGACTTCAATTCCCAGAATTCCGGAGCCAGCATGGGGGAACTATGGCCCCTTCATGACTTGTGGACTTCAACTCCCAGAATTCCGGAGCCAGTATGGGGGAACTATGGCCCCTTCATGACTTGTGGACTTCAACTCCCAGAATTCCTCAGCCAGCATGGGGGAACTAGGGCCCCTTCATGACTCGTGGACTTCAACTCCCAGAATTCCTCAGCCAGCATGGGGGAACTAGGGCCCCTTCATGACTCGTGGACTTCAACTCCCAGAATTCCTCAGCCAGCATGGGGGAACTATGGCCCCTTCATGACTGTTCTGTTCTGTTCTGTTCTGTTTTAAATCTCAACTCCCTTGAATTTTAAAATCTCCCTTATGGATGAATTAGAGTTAGTAATTGCAACCACCCGCATGGCTGGTAGTCTATACTCTGCAAAAGCTGGTAAGATAACACATTCACCAGGGCTTTAAAATGTGGCCAGACTTTTTATAGTTTTCAATAATAGGGTGAGCACTCTTCCTTCATAATTTACTAATGTCCTTGTTAAGAATTGTTGCTCTGCTGCCCTCTGCCGATTGACTACAACAGAGGAAAAATCACACACCCCATTAAACTGAGTTAAACATGAAAGATTCTGTTAATGTAGCCCATACCAATAAAGTAGACTTCCATGCAAATCTGTAGTCTGTTCATTTCATTTTGCAGGATTTCTTCTTTTTTGCCATGTATATGTATATATTTGAACTAGATTGTGATGTTTCTCTGTGTCATATATGTATGTGGGTATATGCATAATGTTTGAGGTTTTTTTGAGAGCCGAATGCAACGAAATTTCATTTTAATGTATGCTGATTAGTATACATTTAAAGTGACAATAAAGTATTCTATTCTATTCTATTCTATTCTATTCTAATTCTATTCTATTCCATATTTTCTATTCTATTCTATTCTATTCTATTCTATTCTATTCTATTCTATTCTATTCTATTCTATTCTATTCTATTCTATTCTATTCTATTCTATTCTATTCCATATTTTCTATTCTATTCTATTCTATTCTATTCTATTCTATTCTATTCTATTCTATTCTATTCTATTCTATTCTATTCTATTCTATTCTATTCTATTCTATTCTATTCTATTCTATTCTATTCTATGGAATACCTTTCCCCTTGATGTACAATCAGCTGTTACCTTATTACTAGCATTTCATAAATTGCTCAAGACACAGCTATTTTTATTTTTGTAGTAGTGTCTATATACCATTTTTTAAGGGTTTTCTTCTTAGTTTTCTTTTAAATCGTATTGTATCCCTGACACATTCATGTATTGGACAATTTTCCAAACTGCTGAGAATTGTTTGATTGCAGCGAGAAACAAATATAAGTAATCCTCGACTTACAACTGTTTGGCTTACAACAATTTATTTAGTTACAGCAGCACTGAGAAAAAAAACTGCTTTTCACACTTATGACTGTTGCAGCATCCCCAGTTGTGTGATCAAAATTCAGACACTTGGCAACTTGCTCGTATTTACGACAATTGCAGCATCCCAGGATCACGTGATCACTGTTTGTGACCTTCTGGCAAGCAAAGTCCATGGGGGATGCCAGATTCACTTAACAACCCTTGTTACTAACTGAACAACTGCCGCAGTTCACTTAGCGACTGTTACAAGAAAGGTTGTAAAGTGGGGCAAAACTCACTTAACAACTCTCTTGCTTAGCAACGGGAATTTTGGGCTCCATTTTGGTTGTCAGTCGGGGACCACCTGCAAATAAGCAAACAGCATCTTCTGACGCTCGTTTTTCTGGCTTTTCAAAAAGGGCCATCTCTGAGCTGCAAGAGCAGCTGGAATATGAGCAGATGCGACGGGAGAAGTTGGAAGCACAGCTGGACGAGGCCCGAGCAGAAATAGCAAAATTCAAAGAACTGCAAGAAAATAGTGTGATGTCTCCAACCCATAAGCCCTCTGCGGTGAGTACCATTTTTCTCTTAGATAAATTGTGATTCTCTGCATCCTTGACGATTGGATATGCAGCGCATTCAGAAAGTATTTAGACCCCCCCCTTCCCTTTGGTCCATTTTGTTTATGCTGCTGCCTGATTCTGTAGTTGTTGAAGTTCACTGTCTTTTTCTCATGGTTGATCTTTCCCTACGATGACCCAAGAGATGAAACCAGGACTGGTTTCGAAGGAAGGGGCATCATTTTGTCTTACTTTTATATGGGAGATTAAACAAAAAAAAAGTCAAGATACCACTGGTTTTTCATAAGTGATAAAAGGTGGACTTTTTACTCTGAAATTGCAACTTAACGCTGATGTCCCCTCTCTGTGGTTCTTCATCTAGTGTAGGACAAGAAGGGGCAGAACTGGGGGGGGGCAGGGTTAAAAGAGGTATCAGCCTAGAATCCCTACACAGCCACCAGTGAACTGAGTTCAACATCCTTCGAGTGCCATTGACCCTTATCTAATTCTAACCAGGTGCTAATAAGAGTTGAGAAGATTCCTGTACTTAGGCTTTGGACAATAAAGTGGTTTAACTGGAACTTTCACGTGTGGACCAGGTCTTTCCCACCTGATATCTGATCAGGTGGCCTCTTAGACGTGGCACGATGGGAATTAAATCCTCTCATTCATTCAGCAGTTGGGTGATGAATAATTACAATGCAGTGAACAACAACATCGGATGAACAAATACTAAAGAAAGGCAGTAACTTGAAAGAAGAACTGTTCTGTGTTTAAGAATGAATGTTTACGCTCATTGCCATCTCCTTTCTTTTTAATATACTGTACTTTTAAGCTTCCTTTTCTCTCACTTTATTCTGACCAGCTTCCCTTCCAAGTTCCTTTAGCTTTCTTAACTTGATGCGAGATTTGAACAGTTAAAATTTTTTTTACCTGCGTTTTAACAGATCTATCCTAGAATCGCAGCCCTGCTGTATGGGAAATTAATCCAATAGCTGGGAATTGTGGCGTATAACTGATGTTCTTCCTCACGTTCCTTAGATAATGAGAAGGTGTTGCCTGGTGGATTCCTTCCCAACATTTGGCATCTCTAGTCCCAACACACCTAGTATGGAATAGCGACAGTACCCTTTAGGGCAGGGGTCTTCAAAGTTGGCCCTTTTATGACTTGTGGACTTCAACTCCCAGACTTCCTCAGCCAGCATGCCTGGCTGAGGAATTCTGGGAGTTGAAGTCCACAAGTCATAAAAGGGCCAAGTTTGAAGACCCCTGCTTTAGGGGTTTTGTGGCCAGTCAGTTCCAGTTTTCTATCTCTTTAAAAATAATAATTGTTGTGTGTGGAAATGGAGTATTAATCTGTTGGGAAGCTTTTCTCGTTGATGCTGTTGCACATATCCAGTTAGCTGATTTTGGGGCCTCTTGATAAGTTTGATTTGGACCTGGTTAAATACTCCTTGCTGGTGAAAAACCATCAGGGAATTCCAGGATGTAAGAACTTTGCCTGGGAACTGGAGGAAACATTCCTGAACAAGTCAATAGCACATAACACCTCCCCACTATTGCCAGGAAAACTATGTGGAGATACCCATGAGTTTGGGGAAATCTTGAGGTCATCTGTACTTTTCATACTGAATATAAAGGAGGCCTCTGCTTTCAAGCTATTTTTCATTCTTGTGAAATGAATTCTGGTTTCCTGGCAACATTCTTCCGGCATGGCCTCACCATTGCCTCCTTCCTAGGGCGGAGAGCGGATGACTGGCCCAGAGCCACCAAGCTGGCTTCGTGCCTAAGGTAGGATTAGAAATCACCATCTCCCATTTTCCAGCCTGGTGCCTCAAGCACTACGCCAATCTGGCTCTCTAATGTTTTTAAATGTAAAGAACATAAATAAGACAAGTCAATTGGCTACTGTTGAAAGTTAGAAAACCAAATCTCTATTGGCGTAACTCTTTTAAAAGCTCCCTTTCAATTTCATTTACTGCCCAAAGCCTAGAATGAGATTAATTTCCAATGTCTCCAACAGGAGTCATTGGCTTTCCCTAAAGAAGATCCTGAGCCAGACACAGCAACCTCCGATTTGCCTAAAGTGAGTTTTGACACCAAGAAAGAGAAGAAATTGAAGAAAAAGCCTCTCTTTAGCCCTGGGGGTGTGATTGTGAAAAGATTCTAAGAAAAACAAGTAGGAAACAGAGTAAGCATTTTACTCAAAGGAAAACTTAAGTTCATTCCCAGACAATCCTCAGCACGAAAGTTTAACTAACAATGCCTTAGCGAGTCAAAGCACGCCTGTTTTTGGCGTCATAAAGATATTTTGCCTTACCAGAATCTGAATTGGAAGGGAAAAGATTTATGGATCAACCTGTCCTTACCAGAATCTGAATTGGAAGGGAAAAGATTTATGGATCAACCTGTCCGTGTGCTCAGGCCCACAAGTTACACCAAAGCTTGCGTGGGTGACGATTCAAGGAGGCATTTTATGGCCCCATAGCCTGTGTTCAACGTTCTCCTTCAAATTCCGGATTAATCCAGACTACTGAACATCACTTTTTGTGCGACCTTTTAAATGTGAAATTTTCGCAGCCCTCGGCATGAAATTCTTGTAGTGTGGGCGAATCGTGCTTTTAACCCATTTTGGGGTTTCCAAATTTGGAAAGGCTGCCTCTGAACCAGGTTGCCATTAAAAGGTAAGGTTTTTTTTTTTTAAAAAAATGCACTGCTAATTATTATAGACCAGCTTGTCATTAAAGATTAACCTTTTTTTTTAAAAGGAAACTTCCAATGCTTATGTTGCCCCTTAGCCAAAGTGAAATTTCTGCTGTACAACAGAGACGCTAATAAACTGAACAATTTAATATGAGCGGCACATCTGTCTTATTGTACATCAGCAAGTCCGAGAACTCTGGCAGAGATGGTCAAAAATACAAGATTCGTTTTCTTCTGCATGTTAAAACATCTTCTAAAATAAAGGGGGGGGGGGAATTGGGAAAAATGGGCTTAGAAGAATTCAAAGGAATCGTTGAAGGCCATCCTGGTGATATGAGACCGGTTGGTTCATGGTTCACAAAACGTAGGGACTAAACAATCACTCAACTCTGGAATAATTGTAGCCAAGTAGACAGAGATGAACTCTAGTGGTTAGCAAATGTTTTAATATTAAAACAGAGACATTCACTTCCAAGAACTTCAGTTTGTAAAATTCAGCAACAAGAATTATTTCTGCTTCCTTGTGCTTTGGGGCCCACTGTCCCAACCCACCTCCCTTCAACGTGTCAGAGTAAAACTGCAATTATTTCTCCAACATCTGGAAAGCACAATAGGAGGCCAGACCGTTTTATAGAACTACAAAACACAATACTGCAATAAAAAAAATAACCCTGACAATAACGATTTGTCTGATGCACGTATCTGAGGGGAATAAACCAACTGGCGATGCACACTTAAATCTTCCCTTCGCAAAGGAAAACATCTGGCAGCTATAAGCACCTTGCATTTTGTGGACAACGCAAGATAAAAAAGCAGAAAATACAGCTCTGGAAGAGCAGGTTTAAGTTTCCTGGGAATTAATGTGGCATTTTAAAGGGTATCTTCAATAATAATAATAATAATAAATCTTTCCTTCCTCTCGCTCACATCAGAGCTTCTGAAACTGTCTTTTCAACCTGATTATCTCGATATCCTGGATAAATTGGGAAAGTCTCAAAAATAAATAAATCTAGAGCAACTTAGATCAGAGGCAAGGTGTAGAAAATGTGGTATCCCTATTAAGGCTCCCTACGGAGGGTCCAGATTCAACCCACCCTTTTGAACTAGCTGGTGATGGGTACATTGCCCTCTGCATGGAATTGAAAATCAGCCCTTGCCAATAGTTGCACATCAGGGGTCCCCAAATCCCAGGCTGCGGCACCGGTACCGGTCCATGGCGTGCCAGAAACTGGACTGCACAAGAGCCATCTGCACATGTCGGGATGCAGGCAGTGTGCAAAACCACGGCCCTTTCTGATCCATGGAACCGGTCCCTGGTGCCCAAAAGGTTGGGGGCCACTGTTGTATGTGGAAACACCATCTTAGGTAAACACTCATTGGTTTAACTAATCCAATTCTATCACGTAAAGCCAACCACTATGTGGCTTATGTACTGTTGGGAGAAAGCAGGGGTGTCAAAAATATAAATATTAAGATTTTTCTTTTGCACCTCCCTTCTCCCTACAATGGAGCCATAACTTTGGAGCTTTTCTCTTATTTGGCGGGATGGGGATGGGGCTGTTAACCACCCACACGCTCGTCTTTCAGGCCTGGCTTGTCATTTTTGGAGTGTGTCGATGGCTACCAGGGAAATTTAGCACTGTCGTGGCATCAGCAAAAGTTCTGAACATCAGACAACCAGCAATTGCAGCCTATAAACCGCAGATTTATGTTTTCGTGCGTTGGGTAAATCCGGCTAATCAAGACTCATTCCATAAGTTATGGCTAACAAGCCCGAGGATCCCGTCAGTTTGTAAGCGAGTCGTGTTATGCTGGTAAGTGTTTTGACTTCCCCAAAACAGCCAGTCGGTTAAGGTGAATCTAAACGACCCTTGATAAGAGAAGAAGAGTAATGTAGCAAGAGCACCACAGATTAACAAATCCACGCAGGAGCAACTTCTACCGGATTACCACAAAAGAGAATTCAAAGACTGCGGCGTTTTGAAATTGCTCTGGCTTTCCTTCTGCCTTACAAACGGTGCTAAGCTAAATTTTAAAAGGCACCTTGGCTTTTTTTTTGCTTCACTGAAAAAGGCCAAGATTTAGCAATAAAGTACCTCTTGGCTCTCCAAAGGTCCCAGCGTTGGTCTCAGTCAACAATTGTAGAGAACTTGAACTGAAGGCTATCCTAGATCAGTGTTTCTCAACGTTTAAGATGAGTGGATTTTAGCGCCCAGAATTCCCCAGCCGGCCTTGTTAAAATTGCTAAGGTTGAGAAGCACTGTCTTAGATCTTTCAGCCTTTTCTGAAACTATTACTTATTTATTTAATTTTTATGTCACCTCTATCCCCTAGAAGGGACCCCGGGCGGCTTATAGATTCTCCAGCCTCTCAAGTTCCCAGAATTCCCAGCAAAAGTCAAGGCGATTAAGAGAATTCTGGGAGTTGAAGTCCATGCGTTTGGAAGCGGCCCAGGTTGAGGAACGACGGGGGCAGAATTACTGCTATGCAATCCCGAGAATACCAACCTAGAAAGGGCCTAGATTTCCAATCTAGAATGGAACATAAGTAGCATTCTGTGTTCCATGGGGGGGAAAAAATCGCAATACATTCAGTCGTCTTAGACATTAAGGATAAACTAGTGTTTAAGCATTCTCTGCTGGTTGGTTATCTCGTCCCAAGTGGGATGTGATCTCTAGTGCTGTTATGTACGAGGGCAACAGAACATCTGCTGAGAAGAAATTTCTCCACCAGAAGCTCTAAACTCGGAGACACTTTTGTGCAGAGAAAAGAGTGTTCTGCTCTTGGGGACCTTCCCGATACGTTAGGAGTGCAACCGTGTAAATTCTCAGCCAGTCTGAATTCTCATAGCTACAGTCCCAACTCAGCTGCAGTGAAGAGCAAGGAGATTCAACCCAAAGGACGAAGGCCAAGAAGATCAGGCTGGAGAAGAGAAAAACAGTTGCAGTAGAGGACACGACCGCTGGTTGCAGCTTTACCTCCCTTTTCCAGATCTTCAAGCTCCACAGATCTCTTGGGCTCCAGCAGATCACTCTTCAATTGGGCGCAAACTGTTTTGAGCGGTTTTGTCCAGAGCAATGGAGGATGAAAAAGATCACCGGCTGGTGAAAGAAGGTTGAAAGGATCAGCCAGAAGAGGTGATCTCAGATATGTTGTAGGTGTCCAATTAGGAGTGTTTTTGCTCTGTCCTTTTTTTTTCCCCTCCCTCCCATTGGAGGGCTTCTTATTTCCAAAATCGATAAAATCCCAAAGCAATTGCAAGGCAAGTGAAAACAGAGGCTGAAATTAAAAGAAAGGGGGAAAAAACTGTGAATGTTTTTGGGTTAAAAAGTTTTGTGGAATTTGCCTTTGCCCTTTGATGTAAAGAGCTTCCCTGGAGGTCTTAAAACAGAGGCTGGATGGTCATCTTAGAGCTGTTTAGAAGACCCAGCATTAAAAAGTACAAATTGGAAAGGGCCAAATCCTTGCTCAGGGCAAGTATCCACTACGACACTCCCAACAAAAGTTCAACCAACTGCACTTGAAGAACTCCGCCACTGTTTGCAGAGGACCACAGAGATAACTTTGGAGAAGTTACACAGAGGAGGAGGAGGAGGAGGAGGAGAAGGAGAAGAAGAAGAGGAGGAGGAGAAGAAGAAGAGGAGGAGGAGAAGAAGAAGAGGAGGAGAACAAGGAGGAGGAGGACGAGGAGGAGAAGAAGAAAAGGAGAAGACGAGGAGGAAGAGGAAGAAGAAGAAGAGGAGGAGAACAAGGAGGAGGAGGAGGAGGAGGAGAAGAGAAGACGAGGAAGAAGAAGAAGAGGAGGAGGAGGAGGAGGAGGAGGAAGAGAAGAAGAAGAAGGAGGAGGAGGAGGAGGAAGAGGAGGAGGAGAGGAAGAAGAGGAGAAGACGAGGAGGAGGAGGAAGAAGAAGAGGAGGAGGAGGAGGAGGGAGGGAGGGGAAGGAGGAGGAGGAGGAAGAGAAGAAGGAGGAGGAGGAGGAGGAGGAAGAAGAAGAGGAGGAGGAGGAGGAGGAGGGAGGGAGGAGGGGAAGGAGGAGGAGGAAGAGAAGAAGAAGGAGGAGGAGGAGGAGGAGAGGAAGAAGAGAAGACGAGGAGGAGGAGGAAGAAGAGGAGGAGGAGGGAGGGAGGAGGAGGAGGAAGAGAAGGAGGAGGAGGAGGAGAGGAAGAAGAGAAGACGAGGAGGAGGAGGAAGAAGAGGAGGAGGAGGAGGAGGGAGGGAGGAGGGGAAGGAGGAGGAGGAGGAGGAGGAAGAGAAGAAGGAGGAGGAGGAGGAGGAGAGGAAGAAGAGAAGACGAGGAGGAAGAGGAAGAAGAGGAGGAGGAGGAGGAGGAGGAGGAGGAGGGAGGGAGGAGGGGAAGGAGGAGGAGGAGGAGGAAGAGAAGAAGAAGGAGGAGGAGGAGGAGGAGGAGGAGGGTTCGCTTCTCAGCCAAGAAGCTTCTTCAGTTCCGACTGGTCAGAACTAAATCCTTCCATCCCCCCCACCATCCAGTCAGAACCGAGGAAGCTTCTTGGATGAGAAGTGAAACGTCATCTTTTTCTTGCTCAAGGAGAAAACACTCCAGCTGCCTTTTGAAAAAAAGCACCTGACAATCTCCACGACGTTGTATGGAATGGTGAAACCCTTCAGCAGCCAGAGAAAATGATGCCGGTTTGTTTCGGTCGCTAAGCATCCCACTTTGGAGGCTGGCTTTTAACGCGCCAGGCACATACCTGCTAAATAACGGATGGTTTCCAGCTTGTTCGACTCCATGAGTGTTTTGAGAGCTGCAATTTCAGCGTCAATCTTATTGTTCACTTCTGTAAGGGAACTGTTGGTGCTTGAATCCTAGAAGGACACACGGCATCACTTGGCACCCAAAAATGAGCAGGGGAGATGGCAGAGAGAGTAAATTTTTTCCCTGTGGCTTAGTGTGGCACCAACATCCTTCGTAACGGAATAACAGAGTTGGAAGGGACCTTGGAGGTCTTCTAGTCCAACCTCCTCAAGCAAGAAACCCTATACCATTTCAGACAAACGGTTGTCCAATCTCTTCTTAAAAACCTCCAGTGTTGGAGCACCCACAACTTCTGGAGGCAGGTTGTTCCACTGATTAATTATTCTCGCTGTTAAGAAATTTCTCCTTAGTTCTAGGTTGTGTCTCTCCTTGGTTAGTTTTCATCTGTTGCTTCCTGTTCTACTTTCAGGTCTCTTTGGAAAATAGATTGACAACCCCCCCCCTTTTTGTGTGTGTGTGTGTGTGTGTGTGTGGCAGCCCCTGTTCAGGAATCAACTAACCAAGAATTAGCTAACTTTGAATACTAGGAAAAGGATATTTCTGTTCTGTTTGTTCTGTTATTTAAAATGTACGCATTGCCTTCTGTCATGTTGCTACTTACTACAATGTACGGGTAGTCCTTGACTTACAACTAAAATTGGGAACAGAATTTCCATTGCTAAGCAAAGCGATTCCTAAGTGAGTTATGTGCAATTTTACCCCCTATTTATTTTCCTACGGTTTTAAAGGAATCACTGCAGTTTGTGAAAGTGAATCCGGGGTAAAAAAATGCAGCACTCTTTATTAGTGAAAGTCAGCAGATAGAAATACCTAACTGAAGTTTGGGTGTTCTCAGAAAAAACTAAGCAAGATCAGACCAGGTTAATATTGGGATGAGATACCACAAGGAAATCCTAAGGTTGCCGGCTAGATTAGACTACCCTGAGACCAGAAAGTTGAAAACACATCCTAGAACAGGGGTCTTCAAACTTGGCCCTTTCATGACTTGTGGACTTCAATTCCCAGAATTCCTCAGCCAGCAGGCCTGGCTGAGGAATTCTGGGAGTTGAAGTCCACAAGTCATAAAAGGGCCAAGTTTGAAGACCCCTGTCCTAGAAGATAGCTAGTAACATATTTTTGGCCAGAAAACCTGGTTGGGTCCTTGGATTTACCAGAAGCCAACTTTGATTTGAGGGAGATTTAACTTTCCACTAATTTAAAATATGCATCTCCTGTTACTCATTCCCAAAAAAGTGAGCTTGAGAATATAAATAACAGAAACCCAAACCCAAATGTAAACCACTAAGTTTACAGAAACCAGATGGCCGGGGAATCTTCAAGTTGCCAAGGTTGAGAAAAACTGCTTTAGATTGTGGACTTTTATTCCCCAGAATTCCAATACTGTCATGGCAACTGAAGAGAATTCTGGGAATTGGAGTCAGAGAACTGGAAGACTTTCAGGGAAGAAGGAGCACTGCAACCCCATGTTGCCTGCAAACCAACAGATGTATTTCAAATGAAACAAAGAGTACCGTATTTTCCGGCGTATAAGACGACTGGGCGTATACGACGACCTCCCCAACTTTTGAGATGATTTTCAAGATTTTCCTAGCAGCTGGGGAGTGCGCGCGTGTGCAGGACTTCCCTGCCGGCTCCCGCCAGATGCCAGCCTGCCCTGCTTCCTCCACAGTGAGAGGGGAGGGCGTGCCTTCCCGGGCTCGCTGATTTTCCGGCGTATAAGACGACCCCCCAACTTTCTAGGTGATTTTCATGGGTTAAAAAGTCATCTTATACGCCGGAAAATACGGTATCTAGAATTTGGAATAAAAGTGGTTCAAACTCTTACCTTTTTATGAAATTCTGTTGAAGCTTCCATCAGCTTTCTTTCCTGATCTGTGAACTGGAGAATTAGAAAAAGGAAGGAAAACATTTTTTTTTAATTTAAAAAAAGCAGGAATACAGAATCAGCTCAAAAAGTACCGTTTGTACTTTGCACGCTGGCTGAGGAGTTCTGGGAGTTGAAGTCCACAAGTCACAAAGAGGCCTTAGTTCCTCCATGCTGGCTGAGGAATTCTGGGAGTTGAAGTCCACAAGTCATGAAGGGGCCTTAGTTCTCCCATGCTGGCTGAGGAATTCTGGGAGTTGAAGTCCACAAGTCATGAAGGGGCCATAGTTCCCCCATGCTGGCTCAGGAATTCTGGGAGTTGAAGTCCACAAGTCATGAAGGAGCCTTAGTTCCCCCATGATGGCTCAGGAATTCTGGGAGTTGAAGTTCGCAAGTCATGAAGGGGCCATAGTTCCCCCATGCTGGCTCAGGAATTCTGGGAGTTACAGCCCACAAGCCAGTCATAAAAGGGCCAAGTTTGAAGATCCCTGATTTAGTGACCGTTCATGGTTACAATAACAAGCAATCAGTGGGAGAAGCCAGATTTGCTTAATGTCCACATGATTCACTTAATGACATGATTCACTTAACAACTGTGGCAAAAAAAAGATAGTAAAATGGGGACAAAACTCATTTGACAACTGCCTTGTTTATGTAACAGAAATGTGGGGTTCCATTGTGGTTGCAAGTCAATGGTAAGAAAAAAAAAATACCAACACGGAACTACTCACCATATCGGTCACTCTGCTTCTCTCCAGGTTGATGTCTAGCTTGTTTTCCGCTTTGATTTGATTAGTTTCATTCTTTAAAAAGGGAGAGAGAAACACACCCCTCCCAATTTTAGGAAGCAGAAAACAGAATATTCTTTTCCTGAATTTTCAAGTCTGCCTGAAAATTCCATTTCTCTTTGGAGATCTTGCTATTTGAAACCCATGGCTGAATCTAGGCAAAAGAAGGACTAGGGGTGACATGATAGCAGTACTCCAGTATCTGAGGGGCTGCCCCGAAGAAGAGGGAGTCAAGCTATTCTCCAAAGCATCTGAAGGCAGGACAAGAAACAATGGATCGAAACTAATCAAGGAGAGAAGCAACCTGGAATTAAGGAGAAACCTCCTAACAGCGAGGACAATTAACCAGTGGAACAGCCTGCCTCCAGAAGCTGTGGGGGCTCCATCACTGGAGGTTTTTAAGAAGAGAATGGACAGCCATTTGTTTGGAATGGTTGCTGCTTGAGCAGGGGGTTGGACTAGAAGACCTCCAAGGTGCCTTTCAGCTCTATTCTGATTGAAATCTGATTTCAGTACCTTGTGTAAGATTCTCGTTTCCACTTTCCTGCTGTTGCACAGTTGTGACTAGCATCTTTATTTAAAGTTATGGTTTACTGTTCAGTTACAGCACCTGGCAGAATGCCACAGGGCTGGGTGGGGGCCCTTGGTCAAGGCTTCCCAAAGGCACAGATGGTTTAGGGCAGGGGTAGGCAACCTCGGCTCTTTTATGACTCACGGATTTCAACTCCTGGGAGTTGAAGTCCATGAGTCATCAAAGAGCAGAGGACCAGATTTTCTTGAATTAAAAGACTGTCCACAACTATTTTTAAAAGCCGGTGTAGCTCCATCCTAAAACCTAATAGGTGGGCTGAACCTGTTCTACTTACCATTAGTTGCTGTTTAACTTGATCTAGTTCATTTTTCATTTTCTAAGGAAGAAAGCAGAGAAACAGCTGATGGCGCCGTAAAGGAGCTGTAACAGCAAAATATATGTTAAATTTCACAGCTGCCTTCACATAGTTGAGCAATGATGCAGCTGCTTTAAAGGGCTGCAACCAGCCATTCCATTCATGCCCCCACAAACTTCTGCTTGGGATTGAATTTGAAACACTGCCCATAACATGTAAAATCTGAAAATGTCAATTTTGCAGAACACCTTCACAAGCTAAACAAATATTTAGGCTCAGGGCATTTTTTTGGGGGGGGGGGGGAAATAATACCTCGTTTTCTGCTCTCAAATTGGCAAACTCGCTCTTCTCAAGAATGACCATATCCTTGCGAATGGAATCCAGATGAAACATTATCTGTTGCAAAGTTATTTCCTAAAACATAAAATAAAAATGCACTATATAAGCACACAAAATTTTCAAGGCATCTTAAATATTCCTTGTTTTCCAGCAGGATATTTAATTTATGAGATGGGAATACGCAAGAAGACCGTTCTGCGTAACGACAACATGTTTGATGGGAAATTTTGGAGAAGCAGTGGCAAACCTCATACACTGTATTTATACATTATATAAACACATATACATGTATACAGCATACATTTTTTATACATTTTATACATTATATGCAAACATATACATGTATACACACACACTTTTTAAGGCACATATCTAATATCAGGACAATTAGATCTCAAATTGCACGCACTTCTAGGGGTTCACATGGGGGTGACATTTTTACAAGGCCATTGTCAAGTTTCTGACGTACGCTAACATTGAATGTTATTGCTTGACAGCCATCTCACTGCCAAAGTGTAACAATCCACACATTCTGTTTGGAGTGGAAGGACCAGGGCTTTTTTCCCCATAGAACGCTCAGAACGGCGTTCCGGCACCTTTTTTTTGCAAAAAAAAAAAAAAAAAGCTCCCTTTATTGGCTTTAGGAGTAGGCAATCTTGGCTCTTTTTTATGACTCATGGACTTCAACTCCCAGAATCCTGAGCCAGCCATGCTGAGGGGAAAGAGAGAGGTTTCCAAGCTGAGCCATGCTGGCTCAGGAATTCTGGGAGTTGAAGTTCTTGAGCCAAGGTTGCCTACCCTGCACTAGAGGAGGACATTAAAATTATTTACAAGGTTACTTCTTTAGGAACTAAACTTTTAGAAACTAAAACAGCTAATTCAAAAAAGCCAACAGGAAAGAACTTCGCATTTTTCATCTGCTTCTGTCTTTTCGAAGGTAAAATTAGATAACAAAATAATCTATTTCCTTTGTTAACATCTCTGCAATGAAATCAATAAAGGTAACAGGAAAGAAATAAGAATCATTTTTCTCAATGTAATATGTCTAATTTAGCTGATGCTAGAAAAAATAGTATCTTTTGTACATACAACTAAACCACTTTAAATTAAATAATTCTTAAGAATGAAATATTCTTAATTTGGACTTTACTTTTATTGTTTGGACTGTTGAGTATTTTCAAAAATAGATTATTTAGAATCTAGTTATGTTGCACTTCAGTCTTTAAATAATTAACCTAGTATATACATAACAATATATGATGTTTTCCATGGTGAGCTTAACATCGATAACAACATTTATTAAAAAGGCTAAAATAATTTCTGGTGGTATTATCTGTACATTAAAATTTTGTTTAGTCACAATCTTTCACTTTTCACAATCTGGACAAGCAGTGGTCATGTATCCTAGCAAAAGATGTTACATATTTGTAATGTATGGCTGTGAAAGTTGGACCATAAGAAAGGCTGAGCGCCAAAGAATGGAGGCCTTTGAACTATGGTGCTGGAGAAGACTCCTGTGAGTCCCTTGGACTGCAAGGCGATCAAACCGGTCAGTCCTAGAGGAGATCAACCCTGACTGCTCTTTAGAAGGCCGGATCCTGAAGTTGAAACTCAAATACTTTGGCCACCTAATGAGAAGGAAGGACTCACTGGAGAAGAGCCTCATGCTGGGGAAGGTTGAGGGCAAGAGAAGAAGGGGACGACAGAGAATGAGGTGGCTGGATGGAGTCACTGAAGCAGGAGGCGTGAGCTTAAAGGGACTCCAGAAGATGGTAGAGGACAGGAAGGCCTGGAGGAACATTGTCCATAGGGTCGCGATGGGTCGGACACGACTTCGCAACTAACAACAACAATGTGCATAAGCGTAGTCAGTAGCATATGTCTTTTTAAAAATATCAAACATACAAAGAAACAAAAATAAGTCCAAAACATCTGTATTACATGCAGAAATGCCAACTTTGCAACCAATATTTCTCATCCATAACTATGGCACCCTAAGGATACCTACATACATGCAAATGCTTCTCTGGGATCAGTAACGCAGCAGGGGTTGCTTTTTCCTTCCAGTAACAGATTGCTGGGAAATACCAAACATGGCATTGAGAATTCCAATGTTTGTTACAAATTTTTCTGGATGTGGTTGGAAAGAGGCCTAGAAATGCCAGCACAAATACATCACACTTGCTAAACGTGCACATGCAACTAATTACAATCTTCCATTATATGTGATATATCTAAAATGAGATGGGCTCTCAACTGCAACTTGCAAACCGTTCCGTTTTGCTGCAAAACAATCCAGGACAAGCTGATCAGCAGAGGTTAGAGAGGACTCATTAATACAATTTTTGGGAAGGAAAGAAAGAGTGCCGGTGCCGGAGGCCATCAGCTGTTTGGTGCCGGAGACCACTACCACGAGGAACACAGCTCTGGGTCGGGATTCGGAGCAGCTTTGGGTGGGGGCTCAGCACGGGCCACAGCATGGCAACTGCGGGGAAGGGAATCCCCACGGCGGCTGTGGGGAGGGGAATCCCCATGGCATGTGGCTCTGAGCCGCAGGGGTGGGGGTGCAAAGGACGGGTGGCGACACCGTAGCAAGACGCCGGTATCGCTCCCAGTGACAGCACCTCTGAGTTCCAGCACCTTTAGAAAAAAAGCACTGGGAAGGACCAAGGTTCAAGTCTCACAGTATGATTTATGATCAATCACTTTCTCTTGGGGGTGCTGAGCTTATCAGCTGGAAAGCTGACAGTCTGGGTTTGAGATCTGAGCACTGTAAGACGGGGTGAGCTCCTGTTCCTTGCTACAGTTCCTGCCCACCAAGCAGTTTGAAAGCATGCAAATGTGAGAAGATTAATAGGTACCACTTCAGTGGGAAGGTAACTGTGTTCTGTGTGCCTTGGCATATAGTCATATTGGCTACATGACCACAGAAGCATCTTCGGACAACGTTGGCTCCCTCGGTCAAGAAACGAAGATGAGCAGCGCCCTCTAGAGTCAGACAGGGGAAATCTTTACTCCTTTACCTTACTTCCTCTTATTCAAATCTGTACATTTTTTATAGGGAAAGGTGATTCCCATATTGTCGACCCTAAATTCCTGGTAAAAAAGCCAGAAAATCTAAAAGTTTAAAATATCCCTGCAACACACAACTGGCTTCCAACTTGGGAGAACAAGGCTGTACTTAAGCTATGCATTGCCTAAATAATTACAAAGACAATTACGAAGATTATGTCACGATTACAAGGTAGTCCTCGACTTACAATAATTTGTTTAGCGGCCGTTTGAAAATACAGCAGCTCTGAAAATATAGCAGATCCTCACAAAACTGTTGCAGCATCCCCACCATCCCAATGGCTGCATGTCAAGGTAATGATTTAGAAGCTAACCAGCTTGTATAATGTGGGATGAACGATGCAATGTTAGGAATGACTCAGCAGGAGTCTGTATCCCTTTAAGACCTTGAGTATAAAAGGGAAGGCCTTGCTGCAGTCTTTCTCTCTCGTCCCTTTCCTGCTGTAACTGCTGTGTGTTGGAGTTTGCTGAATTATCACGTGTATGTATATTGTTTCTAGTGTGTATTTGTAGATGGTATAATATAAACCACCATTTAAATACAAACCACTGTGTATTATATTTACCCCTTGGTTACCTGAGCGCAATAAGACTGTGCATGCAGCATCCCGGTGTGTGTGTGTGTGTGTGTGACATGATACCACCATTTCCAACCTTTCCTGCCGGCTCCCAGATCTGCTTAATAACCATGTCATTCATTCAACAGCTGCAGTGATTCGCTTAACAACCATAGTTAAAGTAGTCATAAAATCATGTGCAGCTCATTTAACAACCACCTTGTTTAACAACAGAAAATCTGGCACCAATTGTGGTTGTAGGTTGAGGATACTACCTGTATTAAGGCCCATAAAAGGTGAGGCATCCAAGGAATAACCCATCGGTTGGTTACCTGTTGGGCTTGCGTTACCATATCCTTGTAGACGGTGTCCAGGCTGACCGATGACAAACTCATTAATGCCGAGACAACAGTTTCAGCCTGTTCTTTTGCAAACCCTGTTGAGTATATAAAGTACACCGTAATCTAGTCAATTCAGAGTTCGGGTTAACAAGTTGAAAAGCAGAACTCCATGTTTTTTCCCTTATCCTTCTAATAATCCATAAGGTTTTATGCTACTTGTTCTCAACGCTGTCTTCATGGATGCAAAAGAGTGGGTAGCAATACCTCAGGGACGTTATTAGGGCTTGGAAGCTAAGCAGGGCCAGGACTGGCTAAGATTTGGATGGGAAGCAGCCAAGGAACCTCAGGATGAGTTAGACAAGAAAGTTAAAACAAGAAAATTGAGAAACACTTCAGAAGATGGTGATGGGAAACCAAGTCCATGATACTGATGAGAAGCTATACAGAAAGTCCTCGACTTACAACAGTTCATGGTCAGTTCACAGTTACAACGCCACTGAACAAGTGACTTATGATCATTTTTCACACTTTTGACTGCTGTAGCATCCTCACGATCCCTTGACAAAAATTCAGATTCTTGGCAACTGACTCATATTTATGACGGTTGCAGCATCCCGGAGTCATGTGATCCCCTTTTGCAGCCTTCTGACAAACAAAGTCGATGGGGAAGCCAGATTGACTTAACAACCGTGTTACTAACCTAACAACTGCAGCGATTCACTTAACAACTGTGGCAAGAAAGGTTGTAAAATGGGGCAAAATTCACTTAACAACCATCTCGCTTAGCAACAGAAATTTGGGGCTCCAATGTGGTCGTATGCCGAGGATTACCTGTAAGGTAGTGATGTTCCTTCTTAAGCAATACAGGTAGTCCTTGACTTACAACCATTCATTTAGTGACCGTCCAAAGTTTTTTTAAAAAAGGACTTTCCATGGTCCATACACTTCCTATCATCACACAATCCCCCAGAGTCACATGATCAAAGTTCGCATGCTTTGCAACCGGTATTACCGTATTTATGACGCCTGCAGTATCCTGGGCTGATGTAATTGCCACTTGAGAACTTCTCACCAAGCTTCTGACAAATAGTCAATGGGAGAAGTCAGATTCCCTTAACAGCTGTTTGATTTATTTAACAACTGCAGCGATTCACTTAACAACTGTGGCAAAAAATTTTTTTAGCGTGACTCAGTGACTGCCTTGCCTAGCAGTGGAAATTCTGCCCCTATTGTGGTAGTTAAGTCGAGGGTTATCTGTCAGAAGGATCTTGTGGAGGGCTGATGCGACCCATTGAAAGATCCCACCCATAAGCCAACACTCAGTGTTGAAAGATATTCAGAGATACAATTCGTGGTGGCCCAGTGGTTAGAATGCAATATTGCAGGTTAAATTCTGCCCACAGTCTGGAGTTCGATCCTGACCGAATTCAAGGTTGACTCTGCCTTCCATCCTCCCAAGGTCAGTAAAATGAGGACCCAGATTGCTGGGGGAAAATAGGCTGACTCTGTAAACCGCTTAGAGAGGGCTATACAGCGCTGTGAAATGGCATATAAGTCTCAGTGCTACTGCTATTGCATGGAGGAAAGTTCTCCTAGATTTTCACTGGAGATGTTTGCTCACCATGGGCTTCTAGATCTCGCACAAGACGATGGGTGTCGAAGGTGAGTTTTCGTTGCTCCAGCGGAGTTATTTCGACTCTTCTCATATCGTACGAGTGCGCCGAGGCCGAAGCAGCAAAACCTGAGGAGCATGGTATGGTTGAGTTGTCTGCTTATGTCAGGGGTAGGCAACCTTGGCTCTTTTATGACTTGTGCACTTCAACTCCCAGAATTCCTGAGCCAGCATGGGGGAACTATGGCCCCTTCATGACTTGCAGACTTCAACTCCCAGAATTCCTGAGCTAGCCATGCTGAGGGGAAAGGGAGAGGTTTCCAAGCTGAGCCATGCTGGCTCAGGAATTCTGGGAGTTGAAGTCTGCAAGTCATGAAGGGGCCAAAGTTTCCCCCATGCTGGCTCAGGAATTCTGGGAGTTGAAGTCCACGAGTCATAAAAGAGCCAAGGTTGCCTACTTCTGGCTTATGTCAAATAACATTTGATCATCTTCTAGGGCAGTGTTTTTCCAACTCAGCAAACTTAAGATGTGTGGACTCCAACTTCTAGAATTCCCCAGCCAGCGTGTTTAGTTGGAGAATTCTGGGAGTTGAAGTCCACACATCTTAAAGCTGCTGAGGATCAGAAATACTATTCTAAGGGAAATGAAGAGAAAAAAAACACATGCATTTTCCCTTGGAATCCTATTGCATTTACAGGACATCCTTACAGTGAGCACACACACCCTTTGGTTTTGCAATTGAAATCTCTGTATATGGGGAACACCCTTCCTAACTCCCCTTCCCTATAGTTTGAAAAAAATATATCCAGTATTAAGGTTGCTTCAAAGATGTTTTCAAAAATGCATTGTGGAAAAGAGGCATGTCTTGTCTTGGTGGAGCTTGGTGGAAATTAGAACTTGGCCTCCCTCCTTTTGATTGATCTTGGTTGGTCTCAAACGACTAAGCTGGGTTGGACTGATTAGCGTTTGGATGGGAGACCACCAGAAAGTTCAATCTATCTATACTGAAGTCAGATTAAAGTACAGTATTCTGAAAAAAAAGCAGCAGCAGCAGCAAATAATTTCTTGGAGAATTTCCGTGATGAATTCAGCATGATTCAAGGCAGCGTGGATGTGTGCGTGGATGTGTGTGTGTGTCCAACATGCATCTCAAGTCCCATAATTCCCAACTAGCCAACACAGATGGAGTCTCTTAGTCCTCATCCAACCATTACAGCACTACATCTGTGTTGGATTTCCACTGCCCATGATCCCCAGCCAGCAAACAAGTCAATTGTGTGTGTGTGTGTATGTTTTGTATGTCTGTCTGTCTGTATGTGTGTGTATATATTGTATATGTACATCTATCTATCTATTATATATATATATATATATATATATATATATATATATATATATATATATATATATATGCAATATATAGTTGTTGCATCTATCTATCATCTATCTATCTATCTATCTATCTATCTATCTATCTATCTATCTAATCTATCTATCTATCTATCTATCATCTATCTATCTATCTATCTATCTATCTATCTATCTATCTATCTATCTATCTATCTATCTATCTATCTATCTATCTATCTCAGCGTTTCCCAACCTTAGGAACTTGAAGATGCGTCCACGGATCTTCAAGTTCCTAAGGTTGGGAAATGCTGATCTATCTATCTATCTATCTATCTATCTATCTATCTATCTATCTATCTATCTATCTATCTATCTATCTATCTATCTATCTACCTACCTACCTAAACAAAGCACAAACTAATATATACGTATCTGAACTGAGTTTTAAAAGTAGCTTTAACACAAGCTTGATTTTGTTTCAATAGATTGGATTAATTTCAGATGTGATATTTCAGAATATTTCTCAGATATAATTCTCAGAAAGCAAGCCAAAGAAGTAACAGAGTTTGGAAATAAAACCAAGCGAAATACAGTGGCTTTCTCGGTTTATCAGATTGCAAGCGAAGCATTCCTGGTTAATAGACTAAACGTTCTCTCACCTCTGAATCGTGTAGAAAAGCCGTGGATGTCCCGCAACAACAGTCTCAGGCCCCTGGAACTAATTTGCAGCATCTTCCCACCGACTTCTGGCTGGAAAGACAGAACTCACACCAAAAGACAACCAAAGCAAGTCTAAACAAGAGCAACTTCCGGTCTGGAACCCGGTGGCTCTCTGGGAAATGTAGTTTTTATGTGACCGGCGTTCTTCTCTTCCCCCCACCCTCCTATAGCCTCAAAGCACGGTGGGAAATGTATGCCGAGCAGAGCTGCAAAGGTCCAGACCACTAGATGGCAGCAAAGAGCCAGTACATTCTCTCTGTTTTTTTCTCTTTCCCTCCCTCCCTCTTCCTCTCCCTCTTTCATTCTCATTCTTTCTTTCATTCTCTCTCTCTCCCTCCCTTTCCCTCTCCCTCTTTCATTCTCATTCTCTCTTTCTTTCATTCTCTCTTTATCTCTTTCATTCTCTCTCTTTCTTTCTCTCCCTCCCTCTTTCATTCTTTCTTTCATTCTCTCTCTATCTCCTTCATTGTCTCTCATTCTCCCTCTCTTTCTCTCCCTCCTTTTCACTCTCCCTCTTTCATTCTCATTCTCATTCTCTCTTTCTTTCATTCTCTCTCTCTCTTTCATTCTTTCTCTCTTTTTCTCCCTCCCTCTCCCTCTCCCTCTCCCTCTCCCTCTCCCTCTCATTCTCTTTCTTTCATTCTCTCTTTATCTCTTTCATTCTCTCTCTCTCCCTCTCTCCCTCCCTCTCCCTCTTTCATTCTTTCTTTCATTCTCTATCTCTTTCATTGTATCTCATTCTCTCTCTCTTTCTCTCCCTCCCTTTCCCTCTCCCTCTTTCATTCTCATTCTCTCTTTCTTTCATTCTCTCTCTCTTTTATTCTCTCTCTCTTTTTCTCCCTCCCTCTCCCTCTCCCTCTCCCTCTTTCATTCTCATTCTTTCTTTCATTTCTCTCTCTCTCTTCCTCCCTCCCTCCCTCCCTTTTTGCAGATCAGATACAATGATCCCTAACAATGATCGATCCAAACACTTGATTTTTAAATCTGTGATGCAAGAGAGGGTTAGGATTTGGATTGATGATGCAGATGATGATGATGATGATGAAGAAGATGATGACGACTTTGCTTTTTAGAAGGTCGCAAAAGGAGATCACATGGCAACCGGGGGATGGCAACTGTCACAAATATGAGTCAGTGGCCAAGCATCCGAATTTTGATCATATGACCATGGGGATGCTGCAACAGTCATAAGTCACTTTTTTCAGTACTGTTGTAACTTCAAACGGTCACTACATGAACTGTTGTAAACCGAGGACTATCTGTAGGGAATAAGTTTTACTTTAAACTATTTTTGAAGGAGAGAAGGTCATCGCATCCCACCAGGCTCAAGGTTGACTCAGCCTTCCATCCTTCCGAGGTAGGTAAAATGAGGACCCAGATTGTTGGGGGCAATTAAGCTGACTTTGTATTAATGCCGCTTGGGGTGTGTGTGAAAGCCCTAATAAGCAGGCATATAAATAGAATGAAGGCTACTGCTAAGCTTGTAAGCCGCCCTGAGTCTTCGGAGAAGGGCGGGATATAAATGGAATTAAAATTAAAAAAATAAATAAAAAATAAATCTTACCACTAGAGGGCAGTGGTCTATAGCAGAACCACCTTGCTGAAAGTCAATAGTAAAGAAGCTACCAGTTTTTCTTCTCTGCTGTTCTGCTTCTTTAGGAGAAACAAATTCTACATTGTAGCATTAACCGTACAATTAACTGCCGCAATACATAGAATAGGAGAGCTTAAGATTAGGCATAGACCATTTATTAATTGCAGCAAAAGTGCGTAGAGTCAAGGCTATGGTCTTCCCAGTTGCAATGTATGGCTCTGAAAGCTGGGTCATAAGAAAGGCCGAGCGCCAAAGAATTGAGGCCTTTGAACTATGGTGCTGGAGAAGACTCCTGCGAGTCCCTTGGACTGCAAGGCGATCAAACTGGTCAGTCCTAGAGGAGATCAACCCTGACTGCTCTTTAGAAGGCCAGATCCTGAAGCTAAAACTCAAATACGTTGGCCTCCTAATGAAGAGGAAGGACTCACTGGAGAAGAGCCTAATGCTGGGAAAGATCGAGGGCAAGAGAAGAAGGGGACGACAGAGAATGAGGTGGCTGGATGGAGTCACTGAAGCAGTAGGCGTGAGCTTAAATGGACTCCAGAAGATGTAGAGGACAGGAAGGCCTGGAGGAACGTTGCCCATGGGGTCGCGATGGGTCGGACACGACTTCACAACAACAACAACAATTTATTAATTCTGGCTGGTGGAGTATTTTAAATAGTTTGGGACAATGCTCTACGAGGGGCTGCCACAGAGATGAGGGGATCAACCTGTTTTCCAAAGCCCGTGAAAGAATAACGGATGGAAACTGATCAAAGAGCGATTCAACCTGGGAATAAGGAGGAATTTCCTGACAGTGAGAACAATCAACCAATGGAACAGATTGCCTTCAGAAGTTGTGGAAGCTTCATCACTGGAAGCTTTCAAGAAGAGACTAGACTGCCGTCTGTCAGAAATGATATAAGATATCCTGCTTGGGCAAGGAGGCAAATTATTGCCCTGATTAATTGTTCAGGAAATTCCTCCTTAGTTCTAGGTTGCTTCTCTCCTTGATTAGTTTTCACCCATTGTTTATTGCAATGCGTAACTGCATTCTTTTATTGAAATGACCAACAGTGGCTTTGTTTTCTGAAGATGGGAGGATCTTGTATGGTCCAAATTTTTCTTGGAGATAGCTAGCAAGAAAGTAACAGCTGCTGCCTTGGACTCTCTTCTCCAGCCGTTAAAATGCAGCTCTCAGTTTCTCAAAGCTGATGGACATGACACATTTTAATGCAAGTTACCACTTCCGCGAAGCTGGTGCAGTGAAGAAACAGCTCAAGGGCTGTGACTTTCACCTATTTTCTTTGCTCAAATAGATTAGAGGCAAACCTAACAGCTTCTTGCATGCTGTCGTCCTATTTATGAGCTTGGAAAGACAGAATGTAGACTGTGTTGTGCGTTAGCACACGTGGCTTTCCAAACAGAACTACCAGTAGTCCTCAACTTAATGACCTCAACTGACCCCAAAGCTTCTGTTGCTAAGTGAGATGTTTGTTAAGTGAGTTTTGTCCCATTTTACGACTTTTCTTGCCCTCGTTGCGAAGCTAACCAATGCACTTGTTAAGTTAGTCACGCGGTCGTTAAGGGAATCTGTCTTCCCCCATTGAAGGTCGCAGAAGGGGATCACGTGACCCCGGGACACTGCAACCGTCATAAATACGAGTCAGTTGCCAAGCCTCTGAATTTTGATCACATGACCACGGGGAGGCTGGAATGGTCATACGTGTGAAAAGTGGTCACAAGCCACTTTTTTCAGTGCTGTTGTAACTTCGGACGGTCGCTAAATGAACTGTTGTAAGTCGAGGACTGCTTGTACGCTAACCGCTGAGCTCAAGAAAAAAAGGTGGAAAAACAATCAGCATTTGTGACTGCCAGAAGCTGGAGGGCGATCAAGAGAAGCACAGTATTTCTGGGGAAAAATTGGTTCCTTTTTCAGGACCTCAACTGTTCCAGACGGGGTGGGAACGGCAATTCCCAGCTTTTCATGCTGAACAGGTAACTTGCCTGTTGTGCTGATTTGTGGGCCTATGTTGTACGCACAGGTGCAATGTGCCACCTGTGGGGTGGAAGAATTTAAGTCATTTCAACATTCATACATCTTGTCAACAAGTATTTAGCAAGCACTTGAGGCAAGCAGAGAGATAAGCACAAATTCTGTAGTGTAGCTGTGATTAAGACTCAGGAGGAAATTAGAGTAGCTACAGGTTTACAATTAGCAGGTGCAAACAGTGCTTAATGTATGACCATAATTATGACTGGAACTTCTATCAACTTCCAAAGTGTAGGGTTTCCTGCCTGAGCAGGGGGTTGGACTAGAAGACCTCCAACGTCCCTTCCAACTCTGTTATTCTATTCTTCTATTCTATTCTATTCTATTCTATTCTATTCTATTCTATTCTATTCTATTCTATTCTATTCTATTCTATTCTATTCTATTCTATTCTATTCTATTCTATTCTATTCTATTCTATTCTATTCTATTCTATTCTATTCTATTCCATTCCATTCCATTCCATTCCATTCCATTCCATTCCTTTTTCTGTTCCATTCCATCTTCTCTTCTCTTCTCTTCTCTTCTCTTCTCTTCTCTTCTCTTCTCTTCTCTTCTCTTCTCTTCTCTTCTCTTCTCTTCTCTTCCCTTCCCTTCCCTTCCCTTCCCTTCCCTTCCCTTCCCTTCCCTTCCCTTCCATTTTCTATTCTATTCTATTCTATTCTATTCTATTCTATTCTATTCTATTCTATTCTATTCTATTCTATTCTATTCTATTCTATTCTATTCTATTCTATTCTATTCTATTCTATTCGCTATTCTGTTCTATTCGCTATTCTGTTCTATTCTATTCCATTCTCTATTTACTATTCTATTCTATTTGCTATCCTATCCTATTCTATTTGCTATTCTATTCTCTACTCTTACTCTACTCCACAGCTGTCAAAAAAGCCAACACAGTTTTAGGCTGCATTAACAGAGGGATAGAATCAAGATCCTGTGAAGTGTTAGTACCATTTTATAATGCCTTGGTCAGGCCAGACTTGGAATATTGCATTCAGTTATGGTCGCCACATTATAAAAAAGATGTTGAGACTTTGGAAAAAGTGCAGAGAAGAATAACAAAGATGATCAGAGGCCTGGAGGTTAAAACATATGACGAACAGTTGCAGGAATTGGTTATGGCTAGTCTAGTGAAAAGAAGGACCAGGGGAGATATGATAGCAGTGTTCCAATATTTAAGGGGTTACCACAAAGAAGAGGGAGTCAAGCTATTCTCCCAAGCACTTGAAGGCAAGACAAGAAACTTCAGATGGAAACTAGTCAAGAAAAGGACAAATTTCCTGACAGTTAGAACAGTTAATCAGAGGTTTTCAGAAGCTGTGGGTGTTCCATCACTGGAGGCTTTTAAGAAGAGATTGCACAACTGTTGTGGACAGTTGATGTTGAATTTAATTACGGCAGCGAGACTTTTAGTAGTGCAATATTGGAAGAAGGAAGAACTGCCGACTATAGAAGAATGGACTTTAAAAGTTTCTAATTTGGCGGAAATGGCAAAGATCTCAGCGTACTTGAAAGACCAGTCGCAACAGAGATACATTGTGGAGTGGAGAAGATGGATTGATTACATCCAGAATAAATATGGGACTAAAAAGTTCCACCTAGCATTTGAATAAGCATTGGATTTATGTGATATATAAATTACTTGTAGTTATTTTAATAAGAGTTAAAGGGCGATAGAATTTAATATTTTATTGTTGTTTGCATATGGTAGATTATGATTGTTTGTATTTTTATACCCTGTATTTAGCTCTGGGAAGTCGGGGAGCGGGGAGGGGGAGGGGAGGGAAGGGTTGGGGAGGTTTGGGGAGAGGGGAGGGGGTTGGGAGGGGTTTTGTCTTTTAAAAAATGTACTGTAAAACTTTTCAATAAAAAAAAGAAGAGATTGCACAAGCATTAGTCTAGAATGCCGGAGCAGGGGGTTGGACTAGAAGACCTCCAAGGTCCCTTCCAACTCTGATAGTCTATATGAAAAATAGAAAAGAATACAACAATATCGCCAAGAGTGACCTTTAGCTTCTCGTTTCTGATTTAGAAGTGTCACCCTGTTCTATTTCCCAGGATTGATTTAGCACCAGCTCAATTTTGCCACTTTTTAATTTAGAAGGGCTGATCTATCACTCCCATCTCCAAGAGGCACCAGACCACTGACATTTGTTCTGCAAGACGCTAAAATACTCCAGTCAAATGAAAGGCTCAATTTAGTGTACAGTGGAACTGGTCCTACTGAAGGCCATAAAAATCAGTTGAAACTGACACGGTCAGCAGAAGGCTGCATGCAATCCCACGCGTGCTAAACTGGGATGCGTGCTTTGAACTGGTGCACCGTGCATTTTTCTAGCCTTGGTGGAGCAAGTGGGCTAATGCCTCCTTAAGTAACACCAGCTGAATATAATAACTTTATTGTCACTTTGAATGTACACCAATTGGCATACATCAAAATGAAATTTTGTTGCATACAGCTCTCAAAGGGTCACCACCTCCGATATATACTCCTTGTTCGGGGCCCGCTCAAATTTCACATTGTCCATTTTAGTCTCTAGGGAGTGACCGATGGCAAACAGGACAGATGGAAATGGGGCTCCATGTGGATTAGCCCTCAAGTTAGCTTGTATTCTGACAACCTCGCCTTCTTTCCTTTTTCTGATGCTGACTCTTCCACCTTTTCCTTAAAGAGGCCTTGCTTCTTTTCGCCCCTGGAGCACGCTGCTGCCGCCGCCACCAACTCCTCCAAAAGCCTCTCTCTCTTCCTCTGGGCCTGCCAACAGCCTCATCCAGTTCCTTCGCTCCATAAGCTCCAGGTCCTCTCTGCCTCCTCTGGAAACAGCCCTGATTTGCAGTAGAATCCATCACTGGGCCAGCAGTCAGATCTTGCTGCTGGTAGAACAAATTCAAACAGTGCCAATGACTTTTAACGGTCTCACCAACAGTTCCAAAACAACTAGAAACTCGCCAGGCCAACAAAGATTGTCGGTCGTATGTCGTATGTTACCTTAGTTCCACCATGTTGCTCAAACACATTAAAATCTTCCTGATCATGTGGCCTATAGCCCTTACTATCCCTCCCAAAACTATTCGCCTTCAAGAGCCAATGCAGCCGCAGCCATTCCAGGCGCCGCCATCTTAGAACTGCCTGCAATTAGTGCAGGTTCGAGTCCCACCAGGCTCAAGGTTGACTCAGCCTTCCATCCTTCCGAGGTAGGTAAAATGAGGACCCAGATTGTTGGGGGAAATAAGCTGACTTTGTAATAATGCCGCTTGGGGTGGGGTGGGGGGCAAAGGCCCTAATAAGCAGGCATATACATCAAATGAAGGCTAAGCACATTGGTTTGTGCTTCTTAGATTGTAAGCCGCCCTGAGTCTTCAGAGAAGGGCGGGATATAAATGGGAATAAAAATAAAAAAAAAAATAAAAAATTCCCATTCCTTTTTAAGAGGCCTGCTGGGCCTCTGCAGCGCTATAGGACTCTGAACGCCATTTCATTTTCGAGGAGCTTATTGTGTAAGGTCAAGTGCTACAGTAGACCTTGAGAAGCAATTCCAACTTGACCTATACGTGCCATTTTTTTAAAAAGGTCCTCGAGTTTTTCTCTCATAGTCTGAAATACATAAGGACTTGGTGAACCTCTGCTGATGAAACTGACCTTTCCCAACATGTTTACTGGCTCCTGTGATTATTTTTTTCCCTCCAGATTTTCTATTCGATCTAGGAAAAATAAAAAATAAAAAAAATCTCTGAGTGGCGCAGAGAGGCTGCCTTTGTATCATATCCCTAGTTTTTAAGAAAAAGGGAAAGAAAAAGCGACCTGTGTTGATTGGTTGAGCTTCGGATAATGTCATGGAATGCTCAGAATTTTCCAGAGGAAGCTGATAGGCATAGAATAATGTTGAGAGGGTGGCATAAAATGTCTTGGGAAAATACGTACATTTTGAGCCCTGTCCTAAAATATACTAAGGGACTTAATTTCAGTTCAGTACAATTTCTTTTTTAATCTGGAACCACCAGAAAAATAGCTGAGCTGATGTTCCTCTGATGGCATAGGACTGCTGGACAGACTGTGTAGGAGAAGGTAATCTTCTTTCCCTCCCTCCCTCCCTCCCTCCCTCCCTCCCTCCCTCCTTCCTTCCTTCCTTCCTTCCTTCCTTCCTTCCTTCCTTCCTTCCTTCCTTCCTTCCTTCCTTCCTTCCCACTCTCTGGGAGAGACAGTCCCTCAGATAACCTGGTCTGAGATAACCTGAGATAATGGTTGCTGGAATTGGGTATGTGTAGTTTAATGAAGAGAGGGGTGAGTGGTGACATGATAGCAGTGTTCCAATATTTGAGTGGCTGCCCCAAAGAAGAGGGAGTCAAGCTATTCTCCAAAGCACCTGAAAGCAGGACAAGAAGCAACGGATGGAAACTAATCAAGGAGAGAAGCAACCTAGGACTAAGGAGAAATTTCCTGACAGTTAGAACAACTAACCAGTGGAACAACCTGCCTTCAGAAGTGGTGAATGCTCCAACACTGGAAGTTTTTAAGAAGAGACTGGACAGCCACTTGTCTGAAATGGTATAGGGTTTCCTGCCTGAGCAGCGGGTTGGACTAGATGACCTCCAAGGTCCCTTCCTTATTATTATTATTATTATTATTATTATTATTATTATTATTATTATTATTATTATTATTATTATGGAAGTGGTGGATTTGTGTTTCATAAGTTACGCCCCTTGTACTGTACATGTGTTCGATTCTTTATGCCACTTGAAAGCTCCTTCGGGGATGTTGGGTGCTGTGTTGTGCTGTGTCTTGCTTTCATTTTTATATATTGCACAACGGCTGCCTGTGTTATGCAGACCTTGTATGAGATGACATCACAGTACCCTGGCACCAGTTTTCTGATAAAATCAATTTCCGAGGCTGGTAAACAAAGCTGTTGACTTTGACCTGAAATATATCTCAGGATAGAATTAGACTGGATGATTAGGGCCTCTTGTTATTTCTAGTGGGTCTGCCTTTGTAGGTGGGTGTGCTTGAGCCAGTGTTTGGTGGAACAGCTTGGCGAGGTCCTTAAAAGCTTGCTTTGCGCTTGTCTCCACTTGTAAAATCTTGAGTAATAATGGACAAAAGAAGGAACATCCTTTATTCTCCGTTCTACTTTGAATCAGATCTGAGTACCGTGTACTCCTTGACTTACAGCCATAGTTAGGACCTCAATTCTTGTTGCTAAGCAAGGTGGTTAAGTGAGGCATACTTGATTTTGTGTTTGTTTGCCATGGTGATTAAATGAACCAGGCAGTCATTAAGCAAATAATTCTTCCCCCATGCTGATTTTGCTTGTTGGAAGGTCTCAAAGGGAGATCACATGATTTTCGGATCCTGCAACTGTCGTAAATACATGCCAGTTACCAAGTGTCTGAATTTTGATCTCGTGACCCTGGGCCTGCTGTGATGGTCGTAACTGTGAGGATTGGTGATAAGTCACTTTTTTCATTGTCGTAGCTTTGAACAATACCTAAACGAATGGTTGTAGGTTGTGGGCTAGCTCTATGCGGCAATGGTTAATATAGAATTAAGCCTAGGGGAGCAAATTCAAATTCCTGTTTAGCCATAGAACTCACTGGGAGAGAATAGAATAGAATAGAATAGAATAGAATAGAATAGAATAGAATAGAATAGAATAGAATAGAATAGAATAGAATAGAATAGAATAGAATATAGAGAATAGAATAGAATAGAATAGAATAGAATAGAATAGAATAGAATATAGAGAATAGAATAGAATAGAATAGAATAGAATAGAATAGAATAGAATAGAATAGAATAGAATAGAATAGAATAATGGGATGGGATAGGATGGGATATGGAATAGAATAGAATAGAATGGAATGGAATAAAATAGAATAGAATAGAATAGCAAATAATAGAATGGAATGGAATGGAATAGAATAGAATAGAATAGAATAGAATAGAATAGAATAGAATAGAATAGAATAGAATAGAATAGAATAGAATAGCAAATAGAGAATAGAATAGAATAGCAAAGAACAGAACAGAACAGAACAGAATAGAATAGAATAGAATAACGGGATGGGATAGGATGGGATATGTAATAGAATAGAATGGAATGGAATGGAATAAAATAGAATAGAATAGAATAGAATAGAATAGAATAGAATAGAATAGAATAGCAAATAGAGAATAGAATAGAATAGCAAAGAACAGAACAGAACAGAACAGAACAGAATAGAATAGAATAGAATAACGGGATGGGATAGGATGGGATATGGAATAGAATAGAATAGAATGGAATGGAATGGAATAAAATAGAATGGAATGGAATAGAATAGAATAGAATAGAATAGAATAGAATAGCAAATAGAGAATAGAATAGAATAGCAAAGAACAGAACAGAACAGAACAGAACAGAATAGAATAGAATAGAATAACGGGATGGGATAGGATGGGATATGGAATAGAATAGAATAGAATAGAATAGAATAGAATAGAATAGAATAGAATAGAATAGAATAGAATAGAATTGGAAGGGACATTCGAGGTCTTCTAGTCCAGTCCCCTACACCATCTCAGACAGGTGATTGTCTAGGTCAGGGCTTTTCAACCTTTTCACCCATTGTATCACTTTTTGGATATGGCAACATCCGAGTACCACCAGTCACCTAGCAAGGTGTCAAAAACTTGATGACCAAAAAAAAGGGAAAAAGTGATGAAGTACTGGTAGCTCTCGACTTAAAACAGTTCGCTTAGTGATTGTTTGAAGTGACAATGGCACTGAAAAAAGTGCCCCCCCAAGCCACAGCCGATCAAGACACCTGCCTGCCCGCCTGGCGGCGCTCTTCCTCCTGTCTGAGGTTTTCATTGTTGTGAGCATTTCTGTTGAGGATTGGCAGCGGGGGTAGGGTGGGTGGGGGGTGTTTGGTTTTTATTCCCCCCGTCTGCTGGGTGGTTGCAGCAGGTTTTGGTCACTTCACATGACCCTGGGACACTGTGACCATCATAAATATGAATCAGTTGCCAAGCATCTGAATGTAAATCACAAGATCTTGGAGGTGCTGCAACATTCCAGCTGATCGGCACTTCTTCTGGGCTCAGAAGCGCCAGGATCAGCGCAAAGCTCCAGCTAAAGCCTGGTGCTGATCCTGGCGCTTCTGCTGAGCCCTGACAGCCCTGTAGCTCCAGCTGTCTCTCGCTCAGGCTTGTGTGGTTCTGCCACTGGTTCAGCTCATTCCCCTCCCCCGCTACCACTTTTCTAGGATGGTCGCTTACCAGCTGCCAGGTGCCAATGTACCACAGGTGGTACCCGTACCACTGGTTGAAAAGCCTTGGTCTAGTCTCTTCTTAAAGATTTTCAGTGATGGAGCACCCACAATTTCTGGGGGTAGGCTGTTCCATTGGTTGATTGTCCTCACTGTCAAAAAGTTTCTCCTTCTCCAGGTTGCTTCTCTCTTTTTGATCAGTTTCCAACCATTTTTTTCTCGTTCTTCCCTTTGGTGCTCTGGTGAACAACCTGGCCCCCTCATTCTTGTGGCAACACCTTTGATACTGGAACACTGCTATCATGTCTCCCCTATTTCTTCTTTTCTTTAGACTAGCCATACCCAGGTCCTGCAGCCATTCTTTGTTTGTTTTAGCCTCCAGGCCTTTGATCATCTTAGTTTGTTTATTTGTCACATTTCTACTGACAGACATAGGAGCTAAATACAGATGTTCGAAGCTTCATGACACATGGCCTTGATTAGCCAGGACATAGTGGCTATGTCCACACATTTGCTACAGGAGAAAGAGTAGCAGAACCTGGAGGTAGAGTTAAAAGAGGGATCAGCCTAGAATCCCTACGTAGCCACAAGAGACTAAGTCCAACCTGCCTTGAATTCCATTCGCAGGCTGTTTAGCAATAAATCAATTTAACTGGACCTTCACATGTGCACCTGGTCCTTTACACCTGACATTAATCTTCTCCATAAAAACAAAACACGGAAAACACAAGGCCATTAAGGAGTCCTCTTTTCATTTACCGAGAACAAGCTAATGCTTTGAAATCCACTGGAGAGCCGCAAAGATTAATTTTGTAACCTAAATTGCAAAGACAGTTCTTGCATAATTGCATGCTGAGGAAAACCAGTGACACTTATGTTCCTAAAGCTTTTTTTATCAGTTAAGACAGGACTGTACTAAATTCAACCCTGGTAGAAGAGGAGGCACATCCAGTATTTAAATACTTTGAGAAGTCCTAGTGAAACAACAAGCTTAAGCAGCGTTGGTTCTTCTGGAATGGAGCCGGTGGTGGGAAGAACGACAGAAGGACAAACGCTAGGGTAGTCTTTCTGAATTTTTGGCAGCTTGAAAATGTGGAGATTTCAACTCCCAGAATTCTTCAGATAGCCTTTGAGGAATTCTCGGAGTTGAAGTTGTGGATACTCCATCACCAAAGATTTTCCAGAAGAGACTGGGCAGTCATCTGTTTGGAATTATATAGGGGCTCCTGACTCTAGCATTAGTAGTAGACTTACGTACATACTGCCCCATAAAGTTTTTTAACACTCTCTGGATGATTGGAAGGGACGTGGTGGCTCAGTGGGTTAGGACGCTGAGCTTGTCGACCAGATGGTCGGCAGTTTGGCGGGTCGAATCCCGAGTGCCATGTAGCAGAGTGAGCGCCTGTTACTCGTCCCAGCTTCTGCCAACCTAGCAGTTCGAAAGCACATAAAACCGCAAGTAGAAAAATAGGGACCACTCCGGTGGGAAGGTAACAGCGTTCCGTGCGCCTTTGGCATCTAGTCTAGCCGGCCACATGACCACAGAGACATCCTCGGACAAGCGCTGGCTCTTCGGCTTTGAAACGGAGATGAGCACCGGCCCCTAGAGTTGGAAACGACTAGCACGCATGTGCAGGGGAACCTTTACCTTTACCTTTTACCTGGATGATTGGATGTTATTTTTTTTTCTGATTCAAAAGCAGTAACTGTGAGAAGGATCTTGGAGTCCTAGTGGACAATCACTTAAATAGGAGCCAGCCGTGTGCTGCAGCTGCCAAATAAGCCAACATAGTCCTAGGCTGCATTAGCAGAGGGATAGAATCAAGATCACGTGAAGTGTTAGTACCACTTTATAAAACTTTAGTAAGACCATGCTTGGAATATTGTGTCCAGTTTTGGTCACCACATTATAAAAATACGTTGTATGTCACCCATCTAGATACTTCTAGATGCTAGACTGATACTTTGCTGGGGCTGTTTCTTAGTTTGGCAGCCATCATATCAACATTTTTTTACAAGAAACAGTGGCCTCAAAATATTATAACCCAGTCCATGAAAACATAGCTGAAACAAACTCAGGAGAAATCTTAAGCTGCTGAACTTTGATTATCCAAATTATCCAAATATGCTATAGATCAGGTGTGTTAAACTGCCGGCCCATGGGCTGGTCGCGTCATGCAGAGGCCGTGCCCACCCCAGCTCAGGCAATGCGAAAAAAGTCATGATATGTCATGACATGTCACGTGACGCAGCGAGTTTGACACCCATGCTGTAGACTGTGTAGGAAGACAGCATCTCCGCCTCCAGAAAAGGAAATAGTTTGGGGGATATTAAAAAAAAGCAGAATATATTTACTCAAAGGAGTAATAGAAAATCTTAGGCAGAATCCCCCCCCCCCGAAGTCTCTTTGCCTCAAGCAGAGGCCCGCTCTGTAGAAATGCAGATTTGATAATCGTTTCAGAAAGACTGGAGCCAGGAAGCTTGGAGCTGATGGGATTAGAAAGACAAAGATCCCTAGAACCAACAAGCCCTCACCAAAAATCCAACACAGGACATAGCCATCAGCCCCAGCCCCAGGGAAGCAGGACATGACCTTTAGGACATAATAGGATTAACCCACCAGCATCAGAATACCAAAAACGACATGCACAAAAGCACAGGTCAAAGTTCATGCCACAGGAACAGGAACAACTCCAAACACAAAAGCCCAAGAAGGTATAAAAACCCACCATTCTCAACACCATGTGGTCAGCTGCTCCAGAGTCACATGCTGTTGTGGTTCTGCTCTTGAATAAATGAGAACCATCTTTTTAAAGCAGTCTCCATTTTGTATGTTCCCGGCTTGGATTGGACCCTGATGAAAACTTTTTCTTGCAACAACTGCTCATGCCTAGAGTTAATTTTCTGGCCACCCCAAGCACCTTTTGGGTCAATTGTTGAGTTGATTAACTGATTAATTAATTACACGCAACCTCCTCCTCCATGCCATTCCATTTAAAACAATAAATAGGAACAAGATAACAATGACCAAGTTTAAGTTCTTCCGTTTGAAATGTGGCCCACCCTCAACATTGCTAAGTCTGGGTGGAAGGCAATATTTTCTCTGAAGATACAGTAAATCTCATGTTATTTAGTCACTGGGGTCATTGAAATTTTTAGATCCTTGACCGTGTTGAGCAAGTTGAAGAATACTAAACTGAAATTTACTGTAAGCTTCAAGCATTCCTCCTTCTCTTATAAATTATGTAAACTTGCAGGGAAAAAAAACCCCTCGTTTTAAGAGGATGATTCATCCAGCTCTCAGATACGCCTGCTGCCTGGTTCTTTCAGCGGAGGTTCTTAAATAAAGATTTTTTTAGCCATTCTTTTTTGTGGAGTCTCCTGCCGTTGGTCTTTAAAAAAAATATCACTATTTCCCCCCCCCCCACAAACACTCTTTCGATTATAAATGACCTGTCTCTCCCAACTGACCTTGCCT
The DNA here is from genome assembly GCF_947247035.1 of Vipera ursinii. Taxonomy (NCBI): domain Eukaryota; kingdom Metazoa; phylum Chordata; class Lepidosauria; order Squamata; family Viperidae; genus Vipera; species Vipera ursinii. The sequence continues at coordinate 7,226,825 of NC_139514.1, forward strand.
TCAGAAGTTGTGATGGCTCCATCACTGGAGGCTTTTAAGAAGAAACTGGCCAGCCATTTGTCTGTAATGGGATAGGTTCTCCTGCTTGAGCAGGGGGTTGGACTAGAAGACCTCCAAGGTCCCTTCCACTCTGTTATTCTGTTAACTGCTAACTTCTTTTGGCAGCCCAATAATCAAAATGGAGACTGTGTCAGGACCCACCCCAAACCACGTCTTAGGAAGACAAAATTCTTGGAGTCAAATCTATTCGAAAAGAATCTTGACTATGACATGCTTGGTTGTAGGAAACGAGACAGGACTTAATATTATTCCATGAAGTAAACCCTTATAAAGAGTTCCCGGTTTAACCCCCCTTAACTCCCATTTGGTCAGTCCCCCATCCTTTCTCTCGTATCCTCCATCTCGTGGGAAAAAGGAACTTAGGACCCTTCATGTTTATTGCTCTCTTCCGTGACAAAAGCCAGATGCTAGCCCCCCCCTTTTGTTTCCCCAGTTCAAAAGGCTTCTCCTTTCCTTTGAAGTGCCTAATACAGGTTCAATACACATCTCTTCTCTTCTCTTCGGGAGATGGCAGAATCCATGGAATAATGTTTGAAACATTCCATTTATGAATATGATATAAATGGATTCTGACAGACTGCTTTAGAAAGAAGGTTGTAGTTTATTGAAGAGGAGAGCCAGACAGAAAGAAGGCTCTAGAAAAAACCCCAAAACTGATCACATGTAGTAGGGAGTGGTGGGTTTTTATACCTTCTTGGGCTTTTGTTTGGAGTTCTTCCTGTGGCATGAACTTTGACCTGAGTCTGCGTGTGCCTTTCTGGTATTCCGATGGTGGTGGGTTAATCCTATTATGCCCCAGAGGTAATATCCTGGTTCCTTGTGGCTGTGGCTGATGGGTGTTGGATTTTTTTTGGTGTGAGGGATTGTTGATTCTAGGGATCTTTGTCTTTCTAATCCCAGCTTCCTGACTCCAATCTTTCTGACAAGATTATCACATCTGCATTTCTGCAGACCTGGTTTCTGTTTGGGGCAGAGAGACTTGAGGTTGGGGGTGGGGTTGGTTTCTGCCTTTAAAATATTTTGGGGAAATATATTCTGCCTTTTTAATATTTCCCAAAATATTTCTTTTCCTGGATTCTTCCCACACCATCATAAACAGCATAACAAACAAAATACTCCTGACATTCCCACAGTTTTTAAGGCGCAGAAATATGAAATTAGGGAAATTTCGCTGTCCATTTCCTCTCCAATTTCGTGCATGGCATCTTAATTCTAGAATGCTGCTTTTTAAGAGGAACGTAGTAGTGAATCCTATCCAGATTACGACGAGAACTTTTAAAATCCTATTGACTTCATGGAAGAATTAAGAATATGAATGAGACTGTGGTCATGTCGAAGACCAAGTACTGTTTCTTTGAGCTCTCGGGGGGACCTTCCAAAACACATAATCAGTTTTCATGTGCAGAATAACAATAACAGAGTTGGAAGGACCTTGGAGGTCTTCTAGTCCAACCCTCTTCTTAGTAGGAAGCCTGGCCTATAACATTTCAGACAAATGGTTGTCCAATCTCTTTTTAAAAACCTCCAGTGTTGGAGCACCCACAACTTCTGGAGGAAAGCTGATTAATTTCATTGATTAATTGCTCTAACTATCAGAAAATTTCTCCTTAGTTCTAGGTTGCTCCTCTTCTTGATTAGTTTCCACCCGTTGCTTCTTGTCCTGCCTTCCGGCACTTTGGAAAATAGCTTGACTCCCTCTTCTTTGGGGCAGACCCTGAGATATTGGAAGACTGCTATCATGTCTAATGCCTCCTTAAGTAACACCAGCTGCCTGCAATTAGTGCAGGTTCGCATCCCACCAGGCTCAAGGTTGACTCAGCCTTCCATCCTTCCGAGGTAGGTAAAATGAGGACCCAGATTGTTGGGGACAATTAAGCTGACTTTGTAATAATGCCGCTTGGGGGTGTGTGAAAGCCCTAATAAGCAGGCATATACATAGAATGAAGGCTACTGCTAAGCTTGTAAGCCGCCCTGAGTCTTCGGAGAAGGGCGGGATATAAATGGAATTAAAATAAATAAAAAATTAAATGTCCCCCCTCGCTCTTCTCTTCATTAAACCAGACATCCCCAATTCCAGCAACCATTCCCTATATGTTTTAGCCTCCAGTCCCCCAATCATCTTTGGTGCTCTTCTCTGCACTCTTTCTAGAGTCTCAACATCTTTTTTATATAGTGGTGAACTCAAGGTCTTCGGGGAGTTTTCCCCCCCAAAAAAACCTGTTCCACCCCATCCTTGCAATTTCTTTGCAAAGAAGTAAAGAACAGGAGTAGAGGTCACAAGAGGTTTTGATTTCTGTTTCTGCAACTTGCAAATCTCTGCTGGGGGAAAAAGAATCACAGAGGCTATAAAACCAACAGTCCGAAAGCAGAAATGTGAATGCAATTAGAAAATGCAATTTGACACCAAGCCCTCCCCACTTCCAAGACTGCTGTTATAGTTTTCTGCTTGGTGGAAGCCAAGAAAGAATGAACTGTGAAGTACAATAATAGCAAAACACCCACCCCCAATAAAAAGTAATCAATCTGTATAGTCTATTTAAAAATCTCTCTACAAATTTTAAGATCAACAGGAGTTCTAGTCCCGCCTTAGACATGAAAGTCAGCTGGGTGATTTTGGGCCAATCACCAGGAGACTGTGAATTCTAGTCCCGCCTTAGACATGAAAGTCAGCTGGGTGACTTTGGGCCAATCTCCAAGAGATGGTGAGTTCTAGTCCCGCCTTAGCCATAAAAGCTGGCTGGGTGACTTTTGGCCAATCACCAGGAGACAGGGAGTTCTAGTCCCACCTTAGACATGAAAGTCAGCTGGGTGATTTTGGGCCAATCACCAGGAGACAGGGAGTACTAGTCCCACCTTAGACATAAAAGTCAGCTGGGTGATTTTGGGCCAATCACCAGGAGACAGGGAGTTCTAGTCCCACCTTAGACATAAAAGTCAGCTGGGTGATTTTGGGCCAATCACCAGGAGACTGTGAATTCTAGTCGTGCCTTAGACATGAAAGTCAGCTGGGTGATTTTGGGGCAATCACCAGGAGACTGTGAGTTCTAGTCCTGCCTTAGTCATGAAAGTCAGCTGGGTGACTTTGGGCCAATCACATTCTTAGACCAACTCACCTCACAGGGTTGTTTCTGTGGGGAAAATAGGAAGAAGAAGGAGTATTAGGTATGCTCGCCACCCTGAGCAATTTATAAAAAACAATAACGGCAGGTTAAAAATCTTTCTGAGTAGGGTTTGAAGCAGATTAAAATCTACCATAATTGGTCATGGGTATAACTTTGGGACATGGTGGCTCAGTGGGTTAGGACGCTGAGCTTGTCGATCAGATGGTCGGCAGTTTGGTGGGTCGAATCCCGAGTGCCGCATAACAGAGTGAGCGCCTGTTACTCATCCCAGCTTCTGCCAACCTAGCAGTTCGAAAGCATGTAAAAATGCAAGTAGAAAAATAGGGACAACTACGGTGGGAAAGTAACAGCGTTCCTTGCGCCTTTGGCGTCTAGTTATGCCGGCCACATGACAATGGAGACGTCCTCGGACAAGCGCTGGCTCTTCGGCTTTGAAACGGAGATGAGCACTGCCCCCTAGAGTTGGAAACAACTAGCACGCATGTGCAGGGGAACCTTTACCTTTGTTATAACTTTGGGAAATGGGGGAAGAGATGCAGCCAGGGCGATAAGCAGAAAAAAGGCAGTTTAGCCTAAAGTAGGAAGATGGGTCTGGCAAACAAGGGGCCCTGCCTAGTTTCTTGTGAAAGGGGGGGGGAAATGTTCTTTTAGATTTCCAAGTTTGATGCCAATTTTGCGACTAGAATCATTCCCAGATGAACTAATTGTACTTTATTGATTCAGGTTGGTTCGTAACTGCTGAGTTATGAAAGTAAAGATTTATTTTCACTTTTTAAAAACAAACCAGCAGTAAAGCAGCTGATAAAAGCCATAGCACTTAGACTTATATGCCGCTTCACAGTGCTTTTACAGACCTTTCTATGGGGTTTACAGAGTCAGCGTATTGCCCCCCAACAATCTGGGTCTTCATTTTACTAACCTTGGAAGGATGGAAGGCTGAGTCAGCCTTGAGCCAGTGGGAATCGAACTCCTGACAGTGGGCAGAGTCAGGCATGCAATACTGCATTCTAACCACTGGAGCACCATTGATAAATTAGAAAATAGGTTTGTCTGAACTCTTCTTATCCCAAAATTAGTAAAAGAAAAAAAAGAAAAAAGGAAGTCTGTAAATTTTGATTCAGCCACTTTAATTATACTGCCAAAACCTTTATGAACCTTTCATATTAAAATAAGTACACATTAAAAAAGTGTAATCCACAGTCCACCAGAAAATGGTTGCTTACTGTGTTCTATGTGTTCATACTAAAACATATGAAGAAGGATTGCAGGATTTGAGTTTGGCTAGTCTGGAGAAAAGAAGAACTAGGGGGGACATGATAGCAATCTCAGGGGTTGCCACAAAGAAGAGGGAGTCAAGCTATTCTCCAAAGCACCTGAAGGCAGACAAGAAACAATGGATGGGAACTAACCAAGGAAAGAAGCAACTTGGAACTAAGGAGAAACTTCCTGACAGTAAGAACAATTAACCAGTGGAACCACCTGCCTCCAGAAGCGGTGAATGCTCCAACAATGGAAGTTTTTAAGAAGAGATTGAATAGCCATTTGCATCAATTTTTTGTATAGGGTCTCCTGCTTGAGCTGGGGGCTGGACTAGAAGACCTCCAAGATCCCTTCCAGTCTTGTCTTGTCTTGTCTGCTCTGCTCTGCTCTTCATTCCATTCCATTCCATTCCATTCCATTCCATTCCATTCCATTCCATTCCACTCTCTATTCTATTCTATTCTATTCTATTCTATTCTATTCTATTCTATTCTATTCTATTCTATTCTATTCTATTCTATTCTATTCTATTCTATTCTATTCTATTCTATTCTATTCTATTCTATTCTATTCCAAAATAAAGTTATGATGAATCCTGAAGAAGGGACTTAAGACTCTCTTCAAAGTTCTGACACCTTCCTTCCCCCACGGTTACATGGCCGTGTACTTGACATTTGGAAATTGGCCCCTGCTCATTTGACTGCGATTCACCATCCTTTTTCTGGAAACTGACATTTACTGTACTTCTAGTTTCTGACAAAAACACACCCCGTAGCAAAACAATGGATTCAATTAACAACACCGACATACACTTAACAACCCTCAAAAAGGCCATAAATTGGGTGCAGTCACATGACGACCAGCTTTACGAGTGTCATAACTTATGACCAAAATTATGGGCTGAGTTATGGTTGCAAGCTGAGTACTACCTTTATTGATTTTGTTTTTTAATTACATCATTTGTGTACCTCAGTCTTTCCTTCTGGGAAATTGTACTTTCCAATCCTATTGAAATAACTCAAAGAACTCTGGGAATTGTAGCACATTTGATAAGCACCAGATTGGGGGGGGGGCGGGAGCTGTTGTAAATCTTTTTATTTTTCTTGCCAAAATTTTTATTCTATTTAGTTGTGGATAGACTGAGGTTTTACTACCCCCTTCCTGTTGTTTGCACGTGTTTCATCTTTCCTTTTAAAGTATTCGTGGCCACACGCCCGGTTAATGCTCTTAAAAGTGATCTCTTATCTAACTTCCTTTTTTTGTGTGTGAATCTTTGTGAGAACACCAAATTCTTTTTAATTAGTAAAGAGGAACATATTGAGCAAGCTCGCCTCAGGGACAAGCAAATGTGTTTGTGAAAAATTGGAATAATAATAGTTACAATAGTTTTGGTTTGATTCATGAATATATATATATATATATATATATATATATATATATATATATATATATATATATATATATATATATATATATATATATATATATATATATATATATCACAGCAGGCTTACAGGTTGTCCTCCACTTAAAACCATTCATTTAGTGACTAGTCGGAGTTACAATTTTTCACACCATTACAGCATCCCCATGGTCATGTGATCAAGATTCAGACACTTGGCAACTGACTCATATATACGACTGCAGTGTCCCCCAGGATCATGTGATCCCCTTTTGTGACCTTTTGACAAGCAAAGTCAATGGGGAAGACAGATTCACTTTACAACTGTGTTACTAACTTAACAACTGTAGTAATTCACCTAACAACTGTGGCAAGAAAGATCGTTAAGTGGGGTACAACTCACTTAAAAACTGTCTCATTTAGGAACAGAAATTTCAGGCTCAATTTTGATTGTAAGTTGAGGACTACTTTTGTAAATTACAGTGTTGTGGGGGCATCCAAATGTTATTGTTGTGAATGGCTAATTTGGAGAAATAAACTTGTTGATTTATTTCTCTCTCTAGTAATGAAGCTACATAGGTGAAAACATCAAAACCAATTCCAAAGATAAAAAATTTCCCTAGAGATAGAGGTTTTTGTTCGGTTTTATCTGATTATTAGAGATGAACATATATGACATGTTTTATATCAACACAGCCAGGACTGCAAACATTCCAGCCCATTGTTTTTCTAATGAGTTGGTGGTGTTTTTGTAATGGTGTGTGGGAATGGCCTTGCGAGACAGATGGAACAGCCACAGCCTTGTTGTCAGGCTAGTGTAGGAGATGACCAGGCTGAGCCTGAAGGAGGAGTCAAACATGTCATCAGTCATGAGTCCCTTCACATTCACAAGTTATCTAAGTTCAGCCCATCGTGAATTTGTTATCTACCACCAAATTGCTTTGACTGTATTGAAGGAAAAATCTTCATCAGAGTCCAGTCCAAGCTGGGAATAAACAACATGGTGACTGCTTTAGAAAGACGTTTGTAGTTTATTGAAGAGGAGAGCCAGACCGAAAAATAGCTCTGGAAAAAACCTGACCACATGTAGTAGGGAGTGGTGGGTTTTTATACCTTCTTGGGCTTTTGTTTGGAGATCTTCCTGTGGCATGAACTTTGACCTGAGTCTGAGTGTGCCTTTCTGGTATTCTGATGGTGGTGGGTTAATCCTAGTATGTCTCAAAGGTCATATCCTGCTTCCCTGGGGCTGTGGCTGATGAGTGTTGGATTTTTTGGTGTGAGGGATTGTTGATTCTAGAGATCTTTGTCTTTTTGATCCCAGCTTCCTGACTCAAATCTTTCTGACAAGATTATCACATCTGCATTTCTGCAGACCTGGTTTCTGTTTGGGGCAGAGAGACTATGGGGTGTGTGTGTCGGGGGGGTTGGTTTCTGCCTTTAAAATCCTTTGGGGAAATATATTCTGCCTTTTTAATATTTCCCAAAATATTTCTTTCTCTGGATTCTTCCCACAACTATTAGTAGCTCAGATTCCTATAGACAGCTTAAACTTGCAATAAGTTTGAACTGGCTGCATCTCCTGATTTCTAAAGGGCTTAACCGCTAGTAAGTTAGTCCAGATAGAAAGCACAACCCAGATGGAGTAATTCTACTTCATTGCACATTTACATAAACAGAATCTTGCAGATCTGAAAGTACATTTCTCTCCATTTGCCTTTACGACCAAAAAAACTAGGGAGTTTCTTAGTTGTAAATCTGAGATGTTTGCCATGTCCACATTACTTCTGCGGGCTAAGATGCCCCTTTTCTGACAATTCCCTGGCCTGCAGCTCTTCTGCCTGTCTCCCAAGGTTGTTTTCACACAACACCATTGTAGTTTTGCCCAAAACCTTTGTGGTTCTAAGCAAGGGAGATAGTTGTCAGTAGTATTTTTATTTACAATTATTCGAAAGATTTAAAGTACACAAAAGAATTTATAGTTTTGAGCATTGTAGAAGTTTCAAATAAGCAATGGCAATGAACAATATTGTGAGAGTTTGAAATAAACAATGATAAGAAACAATGGATGGAAACTAATCAAGGAGAGAAGCAACCTAGAACTAAGGAGAAATTTCCTGACAGTGAGAACAATTAACCAGTGGAACAAACTGCCTCCAGAAGTGGTGAATGCTCCAACACTGGAGGTTTTTAAGAAGAGACTGGACAGCCATTTGTCTGAAATGGTATAGGGTTTTCTGCCTGAGCAGGGGGTTGGATTAGATGACCTCCGAGGTCCCTTCCAACTCTGTTATTCTGTTGTGAAATAGAACAGTTTATTAATAATGAACATGTAACTACTCAAATGTATAAACTTTTAGGAGGAGAGCAAGTGAAATAACATATGATGAAGTAGGCTAAATTTTCTGCTTATAATATTCAGATGGAACAGTGGAAGAATCTGTGGCTAGAAAGACTGAAATATATACTATGTGATAACGTTAGGTGTAATTTTTATAAAAAAAGATATCTCATTGGTATATATGTCACCAGAGAAATTGTCTAGAAAGTATAAAGGCACTTCAAATTTAGGTTGGAGATGTGAACAACAAGAAGAGATATTTTATCCTCATTGCTGGACATGTAGAAAATCTTGGATTCAAACACATACATTGATTCGGAGGATTTTAAAGATTATCGTGCAATTGAAACCAGAGGTTTTTTGTTTGGGAGTGTTGGGCAAACAATTGGGGGAAAAAATGATTGAAAACTGATCCTTTCCTCAGCATTCAGCCTGAACTGAGGATGCTTCTTGGATAAGAAGCAAAACATCTTCAAGAAAAAAAAACACAAAGGCCCAGTTGCCTTTTGAAAAAGCACCTTTGGGGCAGAGTGGAAGATTTTTTTTTTTAACATGTCCCTTCTTAACCTCCTCTTCCCAATTTCTTTAACCACTTTTCATCTGATGTAAGCTTCAAACTCCTTGCCATCTTTGACTTTCTTCACTTCACTCCAGTTCCTCAGCATCCTTCTTCTGAGACAGCCGGAACTGGAGGCATCATAGCCTGTGAATGAAGAAGACTTATAAAATCTTTTGGGACACTTGCATTAAGGCTAAGTTGTAGAAGCTGAGGAACTGGGCTGATTTCTGAGCAGATGTGTTGATCCCTTGTTCGAAAGTGGAACATCTTGTCTTGAGGGACACTTCGGAGATAATCTAAGCAACAGCTGGAGAGCCATCTGTCGTGTGTGCTTTAGCAGTTTTCCCCTCCATTAAATAGAGAGTGAGACTAGGTCACCTTTCCTCAACTTGGTGCTCTTCCATTGGGTTGCTTCCAGTTCCCCAAATAAGATAATGTTTATTGCCACTTTATGTATGCACAATACCAGGGCTTTTTTTCTCATAGAACGCTCAGAACGGAGTTCCGGCACCTTTTTTGGATGGAACCATGTGTGAGTTCTGGCACCTTTTTCTTTTTACAAAAAAAGCACTGCACAATACCACACACTAAACTTAGGTTTTACAGGATTAGATCAGAAGGTTGGCAGTTTGGCGGGTCGAATCGCGAGTGCCGTGTAACAGAGTGAGCGCCTGTTACTCGTCCCAGCTTCTGCCAACCTAGCAGTTCGAAAGCACGTAAAAATGCAAGTAGAAAAATAGGGACCACTACGGTGGGAAGGTAACAGCGTTCCATGCGCCTTTGGCGTCTAGTCATGCCGGCCACATGACCATGGAGACGTCCTCGGACAAGCGCTGGCTCTTCGGCTTTGAAACGGAGATGAGCACCGGCCTCCAGAGTTGGAAACGATTAGCACGCATGTGCGGGGAAACCTTTACCTTTACCTTTTTATACATGAAGACCAGCGTGTTTTCTTACCTAAAAGGCAACTAAAAGATAATGTGAGAGTAATTTTGAATATAATGGAAAAAAAGTTTTAAAAATGATACCAGCTCTGTCTAATACAGGGGCCCCCAACCTGTGGGCCATGGTCCAGTACCGAGTTGTGGCCTTCTGGCCACCAGGCCATAGAAAAAGCTAGACAGGGTGCACATGTGTGTGCATGCATTCATCCCCACTCGCTCTAGTGCCGCCACTACGCAAACGGGCCACCGTGTGGCAAAAACGGGGCAGTGCTAGCACCCATGTGGCAAAACAGGGCATTGCTAGTGAGTGTCACACAGGCGCTAGCACTGGCTCATTTGTGTCGTGCATGCTCGTGGCCCCGTTTGTGTGTGTGCACGCACCCGCGCATAAAATGCTTCCCCACTCCCTTTCCCTCCAGTCCGCTAGCCAGGAAAGGTTGGAGGCCTCTGGGCTAATAAACGAAGAAGGAAAAGGTACAGCCTGTACAATATTACATGGAAAGTTTGTCTTGACCCAGTTATGTTTGTTTCTTGGTATAAAATTGAGACTATCAAAGAATGGCAGATGGGAAACAACACAATTTTACAATGGTGCTAAAATGGCCCGGGGGGGGGGGGTTATGACAATTTTAAAAAAACAACAAAAAAAAAGCAAGCCAACAGGTTCAGATTCCCACAGGAAGACTTACTAGGCTGGAAAATCAGATCGGGATCTGCGACTCCGAGCTATTCCAGTGTTTTCGTGTGGCAAAAACATCTTCTGAAGATCCATCCCATCAACCAGGAGGTGAGAAACATTTCTGACAAGTGTTTCAGTTGTCAGTTAAGTCAGCCAAGGAAATCTGGCACTTCGCTTAAAAGTAAACACACGTGCATTTTTAAAATGTCACTTCCAGAATATTTAATGGCTTTCTGTCATTATTAATGCTTTTGGTATCTTTTTTGGGGGGGGCAGGGAGGGGGGGGGGAAATTGCACATATTTTTCTGTCACTTGGTTTTGAAGGGTCTGGGTGATTCATAAACATTGTAAGATATCCCAAAGAAATCTCAACATCAACTGACCAAATATAGGAGAACAGGAGCAATAGTGCGGCCGCAGTTACAAATAAATCAATTATAGGATAGCCTAGCTTCTCAGTTAAAAAAAAGTGAAACTTGAAAATATCCTTGAAGGATAATTTCACTTTGGTATTAAGAGGATTTCTGTGTCAATACCAACATTTCCCCTCCTCCAGAGTAGTGTCAAGGTGAGCCTTGAGTGTTTTCTGATCCACTAAGGATGAAAAACCTGTTCTGTCCCCTCTTCCAACAAGCAGGCAGGAACCACAAGAAAAACCAATCCCTTTTATTATTCTCAGACCTGTGTCAATGTCCAAGGCAAACAAACACAATCCACAGAAACTCGATCTTCAACATGAACGGTTGCCTTCGGCAACCAGCACCTCCCACCCCTTCCCTGTTATAATTCAGCCAAGGTGTGGCTTCCTAATGCCTTCTCCTTTGCCTTTGGAGCTGCCCCATTGCACTCCTCTGTCCTACTCGCTTCTCTTGCTTTCGTGCATCCTGGATTAGTTCCAACTGTTCTTCATCACTGTCCAACTCAGGCTCCCAGCACAGCTGTGTCTCAGCCTGAGCGCGAGTAGAGGGGCCAGGCTCCTCATCTGACTGTAAGTCTTGGAGCTCCTCAGAGCCTTCCTCTGACTCTAATGTCACTCCAGGCCCCTCCTCCTCCTCCTCCTCAGATTCCTCAGACTCAGCTGCCGGGTCCACTGGCTGGCGAGGGATCACAACAAAGCTGGGAATAGAATCAAGGCAACTGGACTTCTGTGGGAGAGGATGAAAGCAGCCAGGGTGAACAATTCTTGCCAGTGGGAGAACGGACTGCCTTTGAACTTGAATGGAGCTGGGTCATTGCATTGCTTCAAGCAAAGCAGTGTGCATGGTGTGAATTCAGATGTTCTGCAGATGATTTTGCCATGAGCTGACTTAACGCCCAGCATATCAGATTGCCATGAAATTAGGTAGGACTGGAGCTGAGGATGTCACCTAGACTGGTGATGAAACATTCAGAAGCTAAAGTTTGGATGCAGGAATTTGTGTATGTCTAGTTCAGGGGTAGGGGACTAGTTCAGTGGGTTAGGATGCTGAGCTTGTCGATCAGAAGGTCGGCAGTTTGGCGGGTCGAATTGCGAGTTCCGCGTAACAGAGTGAGCACTTGTTACTCATCTCAGCTTCTGCCAACCTAGCAGTTCGAAAGCACATAAAAATGCAAGTAGAAAAATAGGGACCACTATGGTGGGAAGGTAACAGCGTTCCGTGCACCTTTGGCGTCTAGTCATGCCAGCCACATGACCACGGAGACGTCCTCGGACAAGCACTGGCTCTTTGGCTTTGAAACAGAGATGAGCACCGGCCCCTAGAGTCAGAAACGACTAGCACGCATGTGCGGGGGAACCTTTCCTATGCTGACTCAGGAATTCTGGGAGTTGAAGTCCATGAGTCATAAAAGAGCCAAGGTTGCCTACCCCTGGTCTAGTTTAATGAAAAGAAGGACTTGGGATGATATGATAGCAGTCTTCCAATATCTGAGGGGCTGCCACAAAGAAGAGGGAATCCATCTATTTCACAAAGTCCCGAACAGGACAAGAATGGATGGAAAATAACCAAGGAGAGAAGCAACCTAGAACTAAGGAGAAATATCCTGACAGTCAGAACAATTAACCAATGGAACGGCTTGCCTCCAGAAGTTGTGGGTGCTCCAACACTGATGGTTTTAAAGAAGAGATTGGACAGAGATTGGATTATTCTGTTGTTCTGTAAACAGCAACCATGGAGAACAAAACCACCATCAGTAGGTCCAGAGCTGATTGTAAACTGCTACAAGTATCTGAATGGAAGTGCCTGTAGTATTGAGTAGGATATGTGGGCTGATCGCACAAAATTAAAAGCCAATGAACAGTTTTACTCTCCATAAACGTAAGGAAGCTGCCAAGAAAAGATTTAGGTATTTTCTCCCAATGACGGTTATTCACCACCCTTGTCAAGAGCTACTGCCTGACTCCTTTCTTAGTCAGAATGTCAAATGAGCCACTAAAAATTCATGGTACAATTTCCCCCCCACCCCCGTTTAAAGAGGTTCACTGCAGAAAGTTAAAATCAGTCCAGGAGAAAAGGTTTGGTTGCTATGAAGATATATATATATCATCCTCAGGCTGGTGGCTTCAGTTTCGTTCTTCTGGGAGAAGTGTGTGGTAGTGGCTGTTTGTTCCTCTTTTTTAAACTGCCAGAGGGGGTGTGTTCTGTGGGTGGAGGTGTGCTCTGATTGGGTGGGGGGTTAGCTGTGTTCTGATTGGGTGGGAGTGTGTTTTGAATGGGGGCTGTGTTCTGATTGGATGTGGAAATTAAAGAAGAAGGAAGGAAAAGAAGGAATTAAAGAAGGAAAGAAAAGGAAGGAAGAAATGAAAAGGGGTATAAGGAAGGAAGGGAGGGAGGGAGAAGGAAAGAGTGAAGGAGGAAAGGAGGGAGGAAAAGAAGGGAAGGGAGAAAGGAAGGAAATTAAAGAAGCAGGACGGGAGGAAAAGAAGGAATTAAAGAAGGAAAGAAAAGGAAGAAGGAATAAAAGAAAGAGGGATAAGGAAGGGAGGGAGGAAGTGAGGGAGGGAGAAGGAAAGAGGGAAGGAGGAAAGGAGGGAGGAAAAGCAAGAAAGAAAGAAAAAGAAAGAAAGAAAAATAAATAAATAAATAAATAAAGAAAGAAAGAAAGAAAGAAAGAAAGAAAGAAAGAAAGAAAGAAAGAAAGAAAGAAAGAAAGGTTTCTAGCTGCAGATGCTTGTTTGGGGGAACCAAAATCCCATAATTTTAAAATGTTTAAAACGCATATAAACAAGGACAAGATTTGCATATCAAGACTTCCTTTTCGGCACTCTTCCGAAGACACCCCAGCATGCAACCACTGTATATTGTCTTCTCGTTGCAGGATCCACTCTGGGTCGGTCACCATTGGCATCCTTCAGTCTCGGAAGACAATGGTATCGTGCTCTGGAAAGAGGTCCTAAAGCAGCATCTGGTGTGGCTAAAAAGGCCAATGCGAGAGTGGCAGTCTCTTGGCCACACTGAGGGTAGATACAATCTGTCCCCTGTCCAGCCCCCAGATTTCGCTGGTTACGGGACTGCCTCTTTGCCTCAGCCTGCTGCCCAAGTGTCTCTTCGAATTGGAGAAGGCCCTGCTGCGTCTTTAGCCTCCAAGCTGAGCAATCAGAGGCCAGGTTTTCCCAGCTTTTAATGTCCATTCCCAAGGCCTTTAGATCCCTCTTGCAGATATCCTTATATCGCAGCTCTGGTCTCCCTCTGGGGCGCTTTCCCTGCACTAGTTCTCCATACAGGAGATCTTTCGGAATCCGACCATCAGCCATTCTCACGACATGCCCAAGCCAGCATAGACGTCGCTGTGTCGGTCACCAGGACCAGAGTTTTAGTCTTCAGAGCTTTTGGACTCCTGCTGGAGCCCACCCTCAGGGAAATTCTCTCTCACCCAAATGTGTATAGTCCTTGTATTTGGACCCAAAGTCCCTGATCGCCAGTCACACCGACAACAAACAATGCACCTGTTTGACTGGGACGAAGCCGAAGTCATTGGCCACGCCAAAACCCGTCAGGCACATGAGTTTATTGAAGCCTGGCATTCTACCAATGGATCCATTAAGAAGCACATTGACCCTAGAGCAGGGGTAGGCAACCTTGGCTTTTTTATGACTCGTGGACTTCAACTCCCAGAATTCCTGCTGGCTCAGGAATTCTGGGAGTTGAAGTCTGCAAGTCATAAAAGGGCCAAAGTTTTCCCCATGCTGGCTCAGGAATTCTGGGAGTTGAAGTCCACGAGTCATGAAGGAGCCATAGTTCCCCCATGCTGGCTCAGGAATTCTGGGAGTTGAAGTCCACGAGTCATGAAGGGGCCATAGTTCCCCCATGCTGGCTCAAGGATTCTGGGAATTGAAGTCCACGAGTCATAAAAGACCCTAGGATGCCTACCCCTGCCCTAGAAGCAACGTATGATCCAATAAGGAAGTGGACTATACGAACCACCAATCCATGACAGAAATACCACCAAACATCAGAAACACCAAACATCAAAGAAGGGTCAAAGGCCATCTATGTCCAACCTGAACAGCCCTCTCTCAACAGAGGGCGAGGGATCCGATATCCTCTATCTCCAGTCTACAACACAATCCTTTCCGCAGTCCCAAGAAGGCTCCACCCCCATTTGCACCACTCAGGTGACCCTCAGGACACAGATAAACCTCCAGGTGGCCTCAATGACTCTCTGAAAGAATGCAAATGACCAGCTGTCTCCAAGGAGTATAAATCCTTCCATCCCTCACCATCCAGTCAGAACTGAAGAAGCTTCTTGGATGAGAAGTGAAACGTCTTCAAAGAAAAATAAGAAAGTCCAGTTGCCTACTGAAAAAAGCACCTTTAGCAACTGCAGTGATTCACTTAACAAATGTGGCAAAACTGTAAAACAGGGCAAAACCCAACACATTTCTCACTTAGCAACAGAAATTTTCGGCTCAATTGTGGTCGTAAATTGAGGACTATCTATACATGACATTCCCTTTACCTGTCCTGTTTAGGATGGGGGAAAAAAATCATTTCAAAAGCCAGCGAATATCGAAGAAAGTCCCCCGAGAACTAGCAAAATGAAAATGTCAGCTACCGTATTGTTTGGCCTTTAGCAACATGCAACCTTTTCTCCTTCCCTGTGTGGCTTCTGTATGAGGGATGTTCAGTTCTAGCTTTGAAGAAAAAGAATGGGTGTCCTCTGGGAAGCCGGCATGTAGCTTTCATGCCAATCTTTGAGGATGTCCAGATTTTGGCAATGAAAACAGTTGCAGAGAAGGATTCCTCTTTGTGATGTTTCTTGAAAAAAACTTCTCCTCTTGAGATTTTAAGATGTCTGCTCATCCCCCAATTTCTTTTTGGACCTGAAATCCTTCCTTCCTTCCTTCCTTCCTTCCTTCCTTCCTTCCTTCCTTCCTTCCTTCCTTCCTTCCTTCCTTCCTCCCTCCCTCCCTCCCTCCCTCCCTCCCTCCCTCCCTCTTTTTTCCTTCCTTCCTTCTCTATATCTCTTCACATTCCTTCCACTTCTTCCTCCCTCCCTCCCTCCCTTCCTTCCTTCCTTCCTTCCTTCCTTCCTTCCTTCCTTCCTTCTTTCGTTCCTTCTCTATATCTCCACTCCCTCCTTCCATTTCTCCCCTTCATTCTTCTCCCTTCTATCTCCCTCCCTCCCTCCCTCCCTCCCTCCCTCCCTTCCTTCCTTCCTTCCTTCCTTCCTTCCTTCCTTCCTTCCTTCTTCCCTCCCTCCCTTCCTTCCTTCTTTCGTTCCTTCTCTATATCTCAACTCCCTCCTTCCATTTCTCCCCTTCATTCCTCTCCCTTCTATCTCCCTCCCTCCCTCCCTCCCTCCCTTCCTTCCTTCCTTCCTTCCTTCCTTCTTCCCTCCCTCCCTCCCTCCCTCCCTTCCTTCCTTCTTTCGTTCCTTCTCTATATCTGCACTCCCTCCTTCCATTTCTCCATTCCTCTCCCTTCTATCTCCCTCCCTCCCTCCCTCCCTCCCTTCCTTCCTTCCTTCCTCCCTCCCTCCCTCCCTTCCTTCCTTCCTTCCTTCCTTCCTTCCTTCCTTCCTTCCTTCCTTCCTTCCTCCTTCCCTCCCTTCCCTCCCCCTCCTCAATCACAGTAAAATTAATTAGATTTCAGTAATGTCACTCTAACCTGGCAAGGCAGTAAAAAATTCAAAGAGATTTTCATTCCTTTTTATTTTATTTTATTTTTCATTTTCATTCTTTTCTTTTCTTTTTCTTTTTTAAAAGAAACCTTTTGGAAGTTTTGCTAGGCATTACCGATTTCCTAAACCCGCATAGATTGACTTATACACACATGGCTCTGGCAGCCTTTCTGAGGTGATGTCATCACAGGCACGTTGTCATTTGCTACGGTCACGTTGTGTTGCATGTGATGCTGCTGATGCACAGAATCAGCTGTGATATATTAGCAAGAACATGTAAGTTGGAGGGAAGCGCCTTTATTAGCTGGTGCCTTACTTTCTCCATGCTAGAATCAAAACATGGAGATTGAAATCTCAAAACTGAGCAGAGGTTAATTCAAATTAATCCAAGGATGAGTGGAGTACAGGGTTAGGCAACCTTGGCTCTTTTATGACTCGTGGACTTCAACTCCCAGAATTCCTGAGCCACCATGGCTCACCTTGGAAACCTCTCCCTTTCCCCTCAGCATGGCTGGCTCAGGAATTCTGGGAGTTGAAGTCCACAAGTCATGAAGGGGCCATAGTTCCCCCATGCTGGCTCAGGAATTCTGGGAGTTGAAGTCCACGAGTCATAAAAGAGCCAAGGTTGCCTACCCCTGGCATCACCTCTCCTTCTCTTTGTTGCATTCCAGGCAAGTAATTGTGGATCGCTCGCTCTCTTTCCCCTTCAGGTGTCTCAAGGGTTCAAATGGGAAGACATCGTGTTTTGTACACATGTTAGAAGCCTTTGCGGGAAAGGGGGGAGATCGCAACGATCAAACATTAATCTCAGAGTAAATAAAATAAATGAATAAAACTCAGAAATAAAACGTCTGATTGCACTGGGTCGCACAGCAACGATGAACATGAGCCAAATCTGGAAAAACAAGGACATCAGCCTAGCAACTAGATATAGGTTCCTTCACTCTCTTGTGTTCCCCGTAGCCATCTATGATTGTGAAAGTTGGACCTGAAAAAAGCAAGACAGGGGAAAAAAATTGACTCAAATGAGTCAATTGTGAGTTGTGGTGCTGGAGAAGTTGCCTTCAGAAGTTGTGGGAGCTTCATCACTGGAGGCTTTCAATCTGTCAGAAACGGTGTAGGGTCTCCTGCTTAGCCAGTGGGGGTTGGACTAGTTGACCTGCAAGGTTCCTTTCAACTCTGTTATTCTATTCTATTCTATTCTATTTTCCCATCCCATCCCATCCCATCCCATCCCATCCCATCCCATCCCATTCCATTCCATTCCATTCCATTCCATTCCATTCCATTCTATTCTATTCTATTCTATTCTATTCTATTCTATTCTATTCTATTCTATTCTATTCTATTCTATTCTATTCTATTCTATTCTATTCTATTCTATTCTATTTCACTCCACTCCATTCTCTATTTTCTATTCCATCCCATCTATTCTATTCTATTCTATTCTATTCTATTCTATTCTATTCTATTCTATTCTATTCTATTCTATTCTATTCTATTCTATTCTATTCTATTCTATTCTATTCTATTCTATTCTATTCTATTCTATTATTCTATTCTATTCTATTCTATTCTATTCTATTCTATTCTATTCTATTCTATTCTATTATTCTATTCTATTCTATTCTATTCTATTCTATTCTATTCTATTCTATTCTATTATTCTATTCTATTCTATTCTATTCTATTCTATTCTATTCTATTCTATTCTATTCTATTCTATTCTTCTATTCTATTCTATTCTATTCTATTCTATTCTATTCTATTCTATTCTATTCTATTCTATTCTATTCTATTCTATTCTATTCTATTCTATTCTATTCTATTCCATTCCATTCCAAAGACTCCTGCATATTCCTTGGACAGTGAAGTTGGTTAACAAGCAAGTACTGGAGCACATAACACCAGACATGTCCCTGGAGGGCAAAATCATGAAACTGTGTCTCACTTATTTGGGCCATGTCATTCACTGGAGAAAGCAATTGTGCATGGAAGCAGTAAAAGGGAACCAGGCTGCCAGAGAACATGATGGCTGGACACTATCAAAGCTGACACCAACCAGAGCATAGAACAAGTAAAAAAAAATAGTGAAGGATGTGGAGAGACCTGGCCCAGAGAATCATCAAGAGTCAGACACAACTGAATGGATAACATCATCATCATCATCATCACTCTCAGAAATCACCCCCCCCCCGCTCCATGCATCATTCTTGAAACTTCTGTTTATGATGGGTGTATCAGCAGAACAGAACTATTAGGGATCCTGTCTAAGAATTTCAGATAGTGGCCTCCAGCGTTTGCAATATTCTCCTGCCCTCATTCTTTTGGCTTTCCAGAAGAGTCTTAAAACATGATTCTGTTGGATGGCAGACTCCAGTGGAGTGCTCCAGGTTAAGGGTGGCTAAATGGGTGGAGAGAAAATATGAATAGAATAGAATAGAATAGAATAGAATAGAATAGAATAGAATAGAATAGGAGAGGAGAGGAGAGGAGAGGAGAGGAGAGGAGAGGAGGAGAGGAGAGGAGAGAAGAGCAGAGAAGATGGGATGGGATGGGATGGGATAGGAGAGGAAAGGAGAGGAGAGGAGAAGAGAAGACGGGATAGGATAGGAGAGGAGAGGAGAGGAGAGGAGAGGATAAGATAGGATAGGATAGGATAGGAGCAGAGGAGAGGAGAGGAGAGGAGAGGAGAGAAGAGAAGAGAAGAGAAGAGAAGAGAAGAGAAGAGAAGAGAAGATGGGATGGGATGGGATGGGATGGGATAGGAGAGGAAAGGAGAGGAGAGGAGAGGAGAAGAGAGGAGAGGAGAGGAGAAGAGAAGAGAAGAGAAGACGGGATAGGATAGGAGAGGAGTGGAGAGGAGAGGATAAGATAGGAGAGGATAGGATAGGAGGAGAGGAGAGAAGAGAAGAGAAGAGAAGAGAAGAGAAGAGAAGAGAAGAGAAGAGAAGAGAAGAGAAGAGAAGAGAAGAGAAGATGGGATGGGATGGGATGGGATGCTCAAGCAGGAAGCCCTATACCATTTCAGACAAATGGTTGTCCAATCTCTTCTTAAAAACGTCTAGTTGGAGCATTCACAACTTCTGTCCATGTCACCTATACTCTCGGTTTTTAGTCTCTATTTCATCTCTCTTAATTTTAATGGCATTCAGCCTTTATTTAATCTCTCTTAATCAACAGAAGAAAATATCTCTAGCTCAGGGCTGAACTGTGGGGCACTTATTAGTGTTCTCTGAGCTTGGTTCTGTCTTGCAGACATTTCATTATCCAACTAGCTTACATCATCAATGCTAGAAGGGAATGGGGTGTTTGCTCTCTGTTTATGTACAAGAGGATTGCCCTGGTGGTTCTTTCATTAAGCTGTTCTTTACTGTTTGATGCTTTGTCTGAGTTGGTATTTCCTTGATTGGGGTTTTCTTTACAGCTTGGCGTAGGCTGATTCTCTGCTTATCCGGGTACTGATAGCTGGCAAGGGGGTATTTGGGTGTTTTTGTTTCCATTTTAGCTAGGTTTTTTTGAACGGTAGGTAGATGTTTATCTCTATATGCCTGTTGTGAGATGAGCAAACCCCACTCTCTTCCAGCACTGACGATGCTACCTTGTAGGGTTATGAAATGTCTGCGAGAAAACAGTCATGCTTGGAGAACCCCAGGGACCCCCGCAAACTCTCTGAATTTTAATTGTTTTATATTATCTTTTTTGGTAAGCCACCCAGGGTCACTTTCCCATTGAAACGGGAGGCATATAAATGTAATAAATAAAATAAAAATAAGTAAAAATCTCTTGAGGAGTTAGTGAGGTTTCTCTCACTAGGGCAGTGATGGCGAACCTTTTAGAGACCGAGTGCCCAAACTGCAACCCCAAACCCACTCATGTATCGTCGGGTGGGGGGGGCTGGGTGGGTGTGGCCCATTGGGTGGGTGTGGCCATTTGGGTGGGCGTGGCTGCGGTGCTAACGGCAGACTGGGTGGGACTAAAAAGTTCAATCCATCAATTCCAACTTTGCGAGATCTTTTTTTTTCCGGCGAGAAGTTGAAATTGATTGATTGAACCTTTGTGGTTATTTTTTTTTTGCACACGGCGGCGGAGGCCTAAAGCGAAAAGGTTTTATAAAACCCAGCTGAAGGACTAGGACTGGGGCGACAGCGTGCGTGCCCACAGAGAAGGCTCTGCGTGCCACGGGTGGCACGTGTGCCATAGGTTCGCCACCACGGCTCTAGGGAATCCTCAAACCATGGATCGCTTGCTTTGCCTCCTCAATCCTTCTCAACGAAGACCGGAGACTGATCTTTTCGGAAACGGTTTAGCGGTTTGCAAATGTTTGCCAGTCCCATTTGCTCCGAAATGCCAAAAGCACAGTTTGCATTCTGTCGACTGTGTTCGGAAGGGAAAGCCTGGCTTCGTTTCCAGTTTTGACAGAGAAGGACCTTTGGTGGCATTCACTGGGATGCATGCATGCCATCTGCTCCAGGTTTCATCATGTTTTGCTCGCTTGCCCCACGATAAGGAGGCAGGCCGGTGGACCCACAGAGAGAGAGAGTGGGAGGATTAATTTCCCACTGCTGAAGAATCTTGGAAGAGCATCAAGGGAGGCAATTGGCTTTCAGTCAAAGTTTGTCTGAAACTGTGAACATTGATGGGGCGGCCATATGGAGCCCCTGTCAGCCTGTCACATGCTATGATTGCTTTTCCTTGCCGTTGTTTGGTCAAGCCTGATTTGCGGTTAGTATTATTATTTTATTAAACTGTGTGTGTATCTGTGCGTACAGAGGAATAATCAAGGGTCATTTCAGCACCACTTCGTCTGGAGGGGTTGCGATTTAGCTACTAAAAAGCATGCCACTTTGCAGGTTCTAATGCTTAATAGAGGATCCGTTAAATGCGCCTGTTCAATTACCGTTCCCAGAACAGATGGTGAGAAAGAGAGCTTTGAATTATTACTTCTCTTCAGTATTTCATTTTATTCCCCCCCCGCCCCCCATCACATTGCCTAAGTTTTGTAGGTAACATCCTCGTTGCTAATGAGTGTGGGGTTTTCTCCAGGTTTATGTTCATTAGCTTGTTGTATCTGTGTTGGTGAGAATGCGGTTTTCTTCTTGGTAGTTCTAGGCTGTTTGTTAAGATATTATAGAATAGAATAGAATAGAATAGAATAGAATAGAATAGAATAGAATAGAATAGAATAGAATAGAATAGAATAGAAGAATAGAATAGAATAGAATAGAATAGAATAGAATAGAATAGAATAGAATAGAATAGAATAGAATAGAATAGAATAGAATAGAATAGGAATAGGAATGGAATAAAGAATAGAATAGAATAGAATAGAATAGAATAGAATAGAATAGAATAGGAATAGGAATGGAATAGAGAATAGAATAGAATGGAATGGAATGGAATAGAATAGAATAGAATCTGGAAGGGACCTTGGAGGTCTTCTAGTCCATCCCCCTGCTCAAGCAGGAGAACCTATACTACATAGAGCCTTGGTGGAGCAGTGGGCTAATGCCTCCTTAAGTAACCCCAGCTGCCTGCAATTAGTGCAGGTTTGAGTCCCACCAGGCTCAAGGTTGACTCAGCCTTCCATCCTTCCGAGGTAGGTAAAATGAGGACCCAGATTGTTGGGGGCAATTAAGCTGACTTTGTAATAATGCCGCTTGGGGTGTGTGTGAAAGCCCTAATAAGCAGGCATATACATAGAATGAAGGCTACTGCTAAGCTTGTAAGCCGCCCTGAGTCTTCGGAGAAGGGCGGTATATAAATGGAATTAAAATTAAAATAAAATAAAAAATAAAAAATAAATTTCAGACAAATAACTGTCCAGTCTCTTCTTAAAAACCTCCAGTGATAAAGCACCTACAACTTCTGGAGGCAAGCTGTTCCACTGGTTAATTGTCCTCACTGTTAGGAAGTTTCTCCTTAGTTCCAGGTTGCTTCTCTCTTTGGTCAGTTTTTTCTTGTCCTGCCCCCTGGTGCTGTGGTGAACAACCTGACCCTCAGATACTGGAACACTGCTATCGCGTCTCCCCTATTTCTTCTTTTCTTTAGACTAGCCAAACCCAAGTCCTGCAGCTGTTCTTCATATGTTTTAGTCTCCAGGCCTTTGATCACTGGAAGTTTTTAGGAGAGACTGGACAGCCGTTTGTGTGAAATGGTATAGGGTTTCCTGCCTGAGCAGGGGGTTGGACTAGATGACCTCCAAGGTCCCTTCCAACTTTATCATCATCATCATCTTAGTTGCTCTTCTCTGAAATTTTTCTATTTAAATTTACTCAAGATTGATTTACAGATAGTCCTCAACCCACGACCTCAATTGAGCCCCAAAGTTTGGCTGCTAAGCAAGACGTTTGTTACGTGAATTTTGCCCCATTCTATGACCTTTCTTAGCACAATTGTTAAGTGAATCACTGCAGTTATTAAATTAGCAACATAGCTAACTTAATCTGGCTTCCCCACTGACTTTGATTTTCAGAAGATCGCAAAAGGGGACACCGCAACCGTCCTGACTATGAGTCAGTTGCCAAGCGTCTGAACTTTGATTGTGTGACCATGGGGATGCTGCAGCAGTTGTACGTGTGGAGAAATAGTCATATGTCACTTTTTTCAGTGCAGTTATAACTATGAATGGTCACCAAACTAACCGTTGTAAGTAGAGGACTACCTGTATTGCATTAATAGACCAGCCTTCTTCTTGAACGTTTGAGGTGGCAGACAATGGGAATTTACTTCATTTATCACAAGCTCTGTGACAGATGGCCCAAATTACACGTAGTCCTAGACTTACAAATGTTCGTTCGGTGACCGTTCAAAGTTACGTCACTGAAAAAAAAGTGAGTTATGGCCATTTTTCACACTTATGACCGTTGCAGCATCCTCATGGTTGCGTGTTTTACCATCAGATGCTTGACAACTGTTTCATATTTATGACGATTGCAACGGGCCGGGATCATGCGATCACCTTTTGTGATCTTTTCACAAGCAGAGCAAAGACGATGAGGGTGCTTACCACAAGGAGGTTGAGGGTTTGGTGAACAGGTGTAAGGAAAACAGCCCAGTTTTAAACATTGGAAAAACCAAAGAGATCATTGCCAATTTCAGAAAAGGCAGGCACAGCCACATTCCTCTGTGCATTAATGATTCACCTGTGGAGATGGGTTACCAGAATCAAATTCCTGGGTGTGCAGTTAACAAGTAGGCTGTCTTGGTCGCTCAACAGCGACACACTGGTGAAGCGGGCACAGCAGTGCCTGCATTTTCTGCATCACGTGAGAAAAGCACATCTTCCTTTTCTTGTTCTGACCACTTTCTATAGGGGGACGATCGAGAGCATCCCGTCATACAGCACCACAGTCTGGTTTGGAAGCATCCCTGCTTCAGACAGGAAGGCTGTGCAGAGAGTGGTGAGGACGGCTGAAAAGATTATTGGCAGTTTCCTCCCTCCCATCCAGGACATAGCACAGAAACGTTGTTTGAACAGGGTCCGTTGGGCCCCATGGTTCTCTGTGGAGCTCCGGGAGATGAAGCGTCGGAGACGAGGTCTAGAGAGCGGTTGGAGATCCAGCCGATCCGAATCCGACCGATTGCAGTTAAGAACCTTTATAAGGTCTTATCTTGCGGCGATAAGGACGGCAAAGTCTAACTACTTTGCCGCCCTTATCGCGTCCGCAGATAATCGCCCGGCCGCCCTGTTTAGGGTGACTCGCTCCCTCCTTAACCAGAAGGTGAGAGAGGATCCCTTGCAGGGATGAGCCGAGGAGTTTAGTCATCATCTGGCGGACAAAATTGCTCGGATCCGGACCGGCCTGGACTCTGACTGGGCAGAGTCTGATGTGGAGGAATCAGGCGGTCTTGAGCACGTTATCTGGACTGAGTTCGACCCTGTTTCCCCTGATGATGTGGACAGGATCATGGGGAGACTGAGCACCACCACCTGTTTGTTGGATCCGTGCCCCTCCTGGCTAGCTTATGCGGCTCGGGAGGGAACACGAGGCTGGTTCCATGCAGTAATAACTGCTTCTTTGAAGGAGGGTGTCTTCCCTGCCGCCTTGAAGGAGGCGGTGGTGAGACCCCTTCTCAAGAAGCCTGCTTTGGACCCGGCTGCTTTAAACAACTATCGTCCAATCTCCAACCTTCGCTTTTTGGCGAAGGTTGTTGAGAGTGTGGTGGCGCATCAGCTCCCTCTGTTCCTGGAGGAAACTGATTATCTGGACCCGTACCAATCGGGCTTCAGGCCCGGACACAGCACGGAGACGGCATTGGTCGCGCTGGTGAATGATCTCTGGAGGGCAAGGGACAGGGGTTGCTCCTCTGTCCTGGTCCTATTAGATCTCTCAGCGGCTTTCGATACCATCGACCCTGGTATCCTGCTGCGGCGTCTCAGGGGGTTGGGAGTGGGAGGCACCGTTCTACGGTGGTTCTCCTCCTACCTCCAGGGCCGCTCGCAGTCGATGTTGACGGGAGGGCAGAGATCCGCCCCGAGGCCTCTCATTTGTGGAGTCTCTCAGGGGTCGGTTCTCTCGCCTTTCCTGTTCAACATCTATATGAAGCCGCTGGGCGAGATCATTCGTGGTTTCGGGGTGGGGTATCACCAGTACGCTGATGATACCCAACTTTTTCTTTCCACCCCGAACCAACCCAGTGATGCCCTCTCCGTGATGTCCCGGTGCCTGGAGGCGGTTCAGGTCTGGATGGGGAGAAACAGGCTTCGTCTCAATCCCACCAAGACTGAGTGGCTGTGCATATCGGCATCTCGGGTTAACCAAGTTATTCCACCTCTAACGATGGGGGGTGAGGTGTTACCCCCCATTGATAGGGCTCGCAACTTGGGCGTCCTCCTGGATTCACGGCTCAATTTTGAAGATCACATAGGAGCTGTGACCAGGGGGGCTTTTGCACAGGTTCGCCTGGTGCGCCAGTTGCGTCCCTATCTGGACCGAGACGCCCTACGCACAGTTACTCATGCGCTTGTGACCTCCCGTTTGGACTACTGTAATGCTCTCTACATGGGGCTGCCCTTGAAGACCACTCGGAGGCTTCAACTGGTGCAGAATGCGGCCGCGCGAGTTGTAATGGGGGTCTCCCAATACTCCCATGTAACACCTCTACTCCGCGAGCTGCATTGGCTTCCGGTTGCCCTTCGGGTGAAATTCAAGGTGCTGGTTATCACCTATAAAGCCCTACATGGCCTGGGTCCGGGGTATTTGAGGGAACACCTGCTGCCGGCATCAAACGCCCTTCGCCCAGTGCGCTCCCACAGGGAGGGTCTGCTCAGGGTCCCGCCGGTAAGAGATTGTCGGCGGGTGACACCCAGGGATAGGGCCTTCTCAGTGGGAGCGCCTGCCCTCTGGAACCAGCTGCCGGTGGAGCTGAGGACTGCCCCCGACCTCCGATCATTCCGCCGGGGCCTGAAGACCTGGCTCTTTGAGCTCTCGGGCCCAGGCTGAGGAGAAATTTATTTTAATTGGGGTTTTTAATAGTACAGGGTTGATTTAATATTTTTTAAATTGGTTTTTAACTTTTGTATGGTTGATTTTTAACTCCCTGTAAACCGCCCTGAGTCCTCAGGGAAAGGGCGGTATATAAATGCAATAAAATAAAATAAATAAATAAAATTATCTGGGACACCACTCATCCTCTCCATGACCTGTTTTCCTTGTTAGTTTTGAGGGGGAGGGGGCTTTGTGGTATCCGAAGCAGAACAGCCAGAACAGCCAGATTCAGCCATAGTTTCGTTCCATTACAGCATTAACCTTGTGAACTCTCAAGCTTCATCCTTCTGTTATGTATTCAAGATGGAGAGTGATTAATATTTATACGTTACTTATATGTAACGGTGTAGGTCTCTAACGGTGTAGGCTTTTAAATGGGACATAATCTGTGGATTTATGCAGAATTGACTTGGGAGGCTGGTGTGTGGTATAGTTGGTTCACATGGTGTGGTAGGATGGAGGGTTTGTTGTCACTGTGTGTTGGGGGGAGGGAGCACGGGGGGAGGCTCAGCTAATCTCAATGTACACATGTACTTTGACAATAAAGGTTTATTTATTTATTTATTATATGTTGTATACAGTATGTTTTAAGGGTGTGTTAAGGGTGTGTTATGTATGTGTTTCACTTTGAGAGCGGGCAACTAAATTTCATTTTTAATGGGTGCCATTGTTCCCACAGTAAAAAAAAAACAAAAAACGACCATAAAGGTTATCTAAGCTAAAGTCAGTGAGGACCTCAGATTCTCTTAACAGCCGTTTTTACTAATTTAACAACTGCAGGGATTCACTTAACAAAGGTGGCCAGAAAAATTATAAAATGGGGCAAAACTCACTGAACAAATTTCTCACTTAGCCACATAAATTTGGGGCTCAGTTGCGGTCGTTAAGTGGAGGACTATTTGCAATCCGTCCCTTGAGGATCTTGTGAGCGTTTCTAGTGAGTAAGGATGGCAAATTCAAATAAGCTCGAGGCTCAATAAACACACGAAGACACAGATGGTAGGAAACATACATCTTAACTTTCTTTCTTTCTTTTTTTTATTGTGTGTGCTTTATTTTTTTATTATTTTTTTTACACAAATGGAATGGATGCATCGAGTATCTATACTTCACAGGAGTGAAAGCTGTCTAGTATTTGTAAACTCCACTTCCCACCCCACAAGATTACATCTGAGTGAAGAAACATCCAATCAAAGCAAGTGAAAAGAATGAAACGTACAGAATGTCGTTACTCGTTAATGTATGGAGTCGTCAAATTCAACACAGAAAAATAATAATAATAATAATCCTTTTTTTAAAAAAAAAACATCGTTGAGAAAGACTGAATTTGCCAAGATTCCACATTGCCATTTGTTTCAAAAATGAGGTCCCCAAAAAATGAAAGCCCTGCTTTTTACGGATAGAAAGTGTTATTTGTCTGTCTAGATTGGCAACTGTTTATGTGCCTTACACAAATAAGCATGTTTTGGGGTTTTGCTACTCTCTCCTAGGTCAATATTTGCCACCAGCTCATGATTTTTGTCATCAGAGTTGGGATGGAGTTTCTATCTAACCTGCTTGAAGAGCAAATCCAGATGAGCCGAACGTGGGTTTTACTTCTTGAATGGCTAAAAACTTGGTTTTTTCAAGCGGTTCGATCATCAGAAAGTTAGCAAAGGTTCTTTAAACCTTCTAGGGAAAATGTGATATTTTTTGAATGCTCACAGGAACTTTATAATTATTTAACTGTGTTGTCCTACCATAGCAAACCTTTATATAGAACCTATCCTATTTGCTTTACCTTTACTCTTTACATGAAAAAATATTAAAAGATTTAATTGAATATGCAAACTCCCATTTTGGCTCATTTATTTATGAATTAGATGTTTACTCCATCTTTATTATTCTATAACTAACTCAAAGCAGGAAAAATGCCTAATGCTCCTTCCTTCTCCTATTTTTTCCACAACGGCAATCCTGCGAGGTGGGTTGAGCTGATAAAGAGTGATTGGCCCACTCTGACCCAGCCATCTTTCATGCTGAAGGACTAGAACTCTCAGTCTCCTGGTGACTGGCCCAAAGTCACCCAGCTGGCTTTTGTGCCTAAGGCAGGACTAGAACTCACAGTCTCCTGGTGATTGGCCCAAAGTCATCCAGCTGGTTTTTGTGCCTAAGGCAGGACTAGAACTCACAGTCTCCTGGTGATTGGCCCAAAGTCACCCAGCTGGCTTTTGTGCCTAAGGTGGGACTAGAACTCACAGTCTCCTGGTGTTTAGACCAGCAACTTCACCACTACCCCCGTTCCTTAGTACATCAGACTTATTAGAAATCACACAGAGTTCAGGGCTAATTGTGAGTTCTGTTTTGCAAATGGGCAAAGCTATGGAAAGACTGGAAATATTCTGCATATTTTCCATGTGTGCTGTCTACAGGGGCTAAGAGTACTGGAGGCTATTCCTATAATTCTGTTTATTGGTTTTATTTAATCTTCCATCAAGTTGTATTCCAAGGTATTCATGCACTGAAGTCTGCTTACTTAATTCAGCTGTGACTGAATCCATTTGCCTCCCAAAATAGCTTCTGAGCTGACAATTACTCCATTTAGCTCTGCTTTGGCCATCAATGACTTCCTACGTCCTTAAAGGTAAAGGTAAAGGTTCCCCCGCACATGCGTGCTAGTCGCTTCCGACTCTAGGGGCCGGTGCTCATCTCCGTTTCAAAGCCAAAGAGCCAGCGCTTGTCCGAGGACGTCTCCGCGGTCATGTGGCCAGCATGACTAGACGCCAAAGGCGCAATGAACGCTGTTACCTTCCCACCGTAGTGGTCGCTATTTTTCTACTTGCATTTTTACGTGCTTTCGAACTGCTAGGTTGGCAGAAGCTGGGACGAGTAACAGGCGCTCACTCTGTTATGCAGCACTCGGGATTTGACCCGCCAAACTGCCAACCTTCTGATCGACAAGCTCAGCATCCTAACCCATTGAGCCACCGCGTCCCTCCTACTTCCTTAGGGACCAGCTTTTATCAAGCTCAGCTACTTTTAAGATGTTTGGACTTCAACTCCCAGGATTCTCCCAGCCAGCGTGCTGGGAGTTAAAGTCCACCCATTTTAATATTGAGAAATACTGTGCTGGGTAAGTTACCCGATCTTTTTATTAGACGTGTTACGATCTGGACAGTTCAGCTTTACGTTCTTCTGTTGAGCAAATGTTCCTTGCCAAAAGAGGCACAGGGTATTTTTTTTGGAAATAAATGTAATCCATATTTAATCCAAGATTTCCAGTTGAGGATTTGAGATTTATAATAGTTACTTCTCCTCTTCGGATAGAACAATGCTACCTATCCTTTTACTGGGTTGGTAAAATTCAGGCAAGCAGTTCCACGAGTTAAAGAAGAAGAAGAAGAAGAAGCCTTGAAGGATTTTGTCATGACTTAAGTGAGGATTTCAAAAGTTGCTTTTCCTTCTTGATTCCTGATCCTGTCCTTCCTAGGAAAGATGTGACATGATTTATGCTCACTCAAATGCTCAGTATGGCATATTCTAAATGGTTCTGGCTGGGGAATTCTGGGAGTTGACGTCCACACATCTTAGAGTTGCAAAAGTTGAGAAACACTGTTCTAAAGTATTTCTCTAAAGCAAGGATCTTCAAACTTGGGTCCTCTTATGACTTGTGGACGTCAACTCCCAGAATTCCTCAGGCAGCCACGCTGGCTGAGGAATTCTGGGAGTTGAAGTCCACAAGTCACAAAAGGGCCAAGTTTGAAGACCCCTGCTCTAAAGCATTTAGAGTTTCCATCCCATTCAATCACGTCCCACACCCTTGGAAATTACTGTGACGTGAACAATTAACATCTGGATTGCTCTGAATTTTAGCACCAATAATATCCAGGATATCTTCTGCTAAATGATTGCTTTTGCTCCGCTCCCTCTCTGCTCACAACTGCAAAAGGTCATTGTGCATTCACTTATTGCAGGGGTCTTCAAACTTGGCCCTTTTATGACTTGTGGACTTCAACTCTCAGAATTCCTCAGCCAGGCATGCCTGGCTGAGGAATTCTGGGAGTTGAAGTCCATAGGTCATAAAAGGGCCAAGTTTGAAGACCCCTGACTTATAGCTTTGGAAAAATTCTGCTTCTGCCTAGATTTGCCAAATATCCACCAAAGAAGGTAGGCCGGTGTCATCCGACCCACACAAATGTGGGAAAAATTTAAAAAAAACACTGACCTGATTACACTTTTTCAGGAACTTGACTGTATGGCATTGTCCTGCAAAAGTAGAAAGTCCATTGCATCTGGAGGCAATAATTTAAAAAAGAGCTTGATTTACTTTTTAAAGAACCTTACCAACCCTTTAGGAGAGACATAAATTATAATTAGACGTAAGTCCTTGACTTGCAACCATTTGTTTAGGAATTCTGGGAGTTGAAGTCCATAAGTCATAAAAGGGCCAAGTTTTTTTTTTAATCCCATTTATATCCCACCCTTCTCCGAAGACTCAGGGCGGCTTACAATATAAGCACAAATCAATGTGCTTAGCAAGTTTGAAGTTACAACGGCACTGAAAATGTGATTTATGGCTGTTTTTCACATTTCTGACTGTTGCAGCGTCCTTGTGATCACATGACCAAAATTTGGAGGCTTGGCAACTGGCAGGTGCCTATGTCAGTTGCAATGTCTCAGGGTTCTATGATCACCTTTTGCGACCTTCTGATCAGCAAAGTCAATGGGGAAGCCAGATTCACTTAAGAACTGGGTGACTAACTTATCAACTGCAGCGATTCATGCAAGAAAGGTCGTAAAATGAGGCAAAACTCACTTAACACAACTGGCCTGCTTAGCAGCAGAAGCTTTGGGCTCATTCGTTGTCATAAATTGAGGGCTACCTTTGGAAGCTGTCAAGATTTTTTTAAAAAAATCCAGAATCCATATGCGCCATCAGAACCAGAGCAAAGCAGTTACAAATATTCATTTTTCCTCTACTCTTTTGATTGTTCCTAACAGAGAGATTACGTTATGGATTTTAGATTTTCTTGTTCACGGGTCAAGCTGACAATGTCAGCCTTTAATGGATTTTTATGCTCCAAGTATGAAATGTTGCAACCTTTAAAAAGCGTAAGGGAGCTCGTTCTTTTCGCCTTGGAAGAAAAATCCTGCCATTAAGTGAAGTTTGAAGGTTCCCCCAAGGATGAAATGAAAAAGAAAATAAGTTTTTTATCGCCTTCCAGGAGCATTCAGTAGGACTAGATTTTATATCTTTTAATAAGATGGCCTCTGTTTCTTACTATCCCTTACTATTCCTGGCTAAAAATACACAGTTGGTTACTAGAATCTACAAGTAGTCCTTGACTTACAACCATTCATTTAGTAACCATTTAAAGTTACCGCGGCAATTGAAAAAAGTGATTTATGACCGTTTTTCACATGACTGT
Source organism: Vipera ursinii (assembly GCF_947247035.1). Classification (NCBI taxonomy): domain Eukaryota; kingdom Metazoa; phylum Chordata; class Lepidosauria; order Squamata; family Viperidae; genus Vipera; species Vipera ursinii. The sequence goes on from NC_139514.1 coordinate 7,258,191, forward strand.
TGCGGCATCCCCATGGCCACCTGATCAGATGCCTGGCAACTGACTCATATTTGTGACGGTTGCAGTGTCCTGGGGTCACGTGATCCCGTTTTGCGACCTTTTGACGAGCAAACTCAATGGGGAAGCCAGATTTGTGTAACAGCCACGTTACTAACTTAACAACCACAAAGATTCACTTGAGAACTGTGGCAAGGAAGGTGGTGAAATGGGACAAAACTCACCTAGCAACTGTCTTGCTCAGCGACAGAAATTTGGGGCTCAATTGCGATCATAAGCCGAGGACTACCTGTACTCAGTTGCACTTAAACGTAGACTCCTTTCCCAACCAATGTCCAGAAATGTAAGGGAGAGGTTGAAGGAACGGACAAAGGAAGATGTTCCCACATAAAAAGCATTCAGAGGACATCCAACCCGTTTCCCCATAAGAGGATAAAAAATGGATCTCTTTTTTTTTTTTTTGCAAATCTCAGTAACGTCTGCAGGAGAGATGACCTTTGCAGTGGGGCGTTGCTCTTTTGCACGAATCTCTACCTGTCTCTAGGTCTCCATAGGTGTTTATCCGGTTGAGATGGGTTCATGGAATACTTGAGAAGAACCGGGCTACCATTTGGGACCTCTTGAAACTGTCCAAAGGACAAAAGTCATCGGCATCCAGACATGAAACAAATGGGAATGCAAATCGTAAGGTGAACAAGAGTCCTTGTGAGTTTATTATAGCTTTCTCTCTTTCAAAGTCTTCCTCTCCTTCCTTCCTTCCTTCCTTCCTTCCTTCCTTCCTTCCTTCCTTCCTTCCTTCCTTCCTTCCTTCGATACGTTTATTTCTTGTATAAATTTTTCTGTTTTGTTTCTCTTTCCTGTATAAAGTTCCTTCCTTCCTTCCTTCCTTCCTTCCTTCCCTTCCTCCCCCCTCCTCCTTCCTTCCTTCTTTCCTTCCTTCCTTCCTTCCTTCCTTCCTTCCATACATTTCTTTATTTCTTGTGTAAATATTTTTCTCTTTTTCTTTTCTTTCTTTCTTTCTTTCTTTCTTTCTTTCTTTTTCTTTCTTTCTTTCTTTCCTTATAAACTTCCTTCCTTCCTTCCTTCCTTACATACATTTCTTTATTTCTTGTGTAAATATTTCTTTTTCTTTCTTTCTTTCTTTCTTTCTTTCTTTCTTTCTTTCTTTTTCTTTCTTTCTTTCTTTCTTTCTCTTCTCTCTCTCTCTCTCTCTCTCTCTCTCTTTCTTTCTTTCTTTCTTTCTCTTTCCTTCCTTCTTTTCTTTCTTTCTTTCCTTATAACCTTCCTTCCTTCCTTCCTTCCTTCCTTCCTTCCTTCCTTCCTTCCTTCCTTCCTTCCTTCCTTCCTTCCTGAAAATCTAAACACGAAGCACAAACCCTATTCAAAGGGAAAAAAGAAAAAAAAGTTACCGAAGTAACCAAGAAGGACTTGTGGACAACCTAGAAAGGATAGCACAAGGCAGAATACTACATTCACCAGTAGGCTGGTTCTCCTAAAGAAATGCATGCTTAAGAGAGAAACAAACTCGAACAAAACAAAACAACTGGAGTGAAGGTTAGAAAACAGCTAAATGAAAAACGCACAGGTGTTTTTTTTTGTTTGCTTTTTTGCTTCAGGATGGTAACGAAAAGTGCTGAGCCCTGGTCTTGAATCAAGACTTTTATGCTGATGTGAAAGTAAGCCATTGTGTCCAAAGCTTTGGATTTATTTTTTTTTGCAGATTTCTGCAAAAACAATTCCAAAACTTCAACACTGACAGATTTCCATTTATTTTTGTAAGAAAAAAGTTTCTAGCCCTTTTGATCTGGTGTATAATTCAACAAAATCATCCCGATTGACTTTCTTTCTTTTTCTTTCTTTCTTTCTTTCTTTCTTTCTTTCTTTCTTTCTTTCTTTCTTTCTTTCTTTCTTTCTTTCTTTCTTTCTTTCTTTCTTTCTTTCTTTCTTCCTTCCTTCCTTCCTTCCTTCCTTTCTTCCTTCCCTCCCTCCCTTTCCTCTGCACTTAGCATGCAGAAACAAAAATGTACTTAGGATTTCCCCACATTTATTTTAAACAGGTTAATAATTTAGCGATTGTAATCAGTTTGGTTTGGCCAAGCAAGTTACATACAATTAAAAAAAAAAAGGGGGGGGGATTTCCATGTCTCTCAGTGGCACCATTTTGCACAGCAAAATCTGACTTAACAAAACACAATTGCTGCGTTCACATTGCATGCTCTGTCCTGACAAACCAGTAAACCATATTATGGTGTAACATGATTATACAACATGCTAAGACAATAACCCCCTTAGAATGAGGAAAGTCATCTCTGCCCCCCCCCCAAAATAATTTTAATCTAGCCTCTCATGTTCCTCAAATCCAACCAGCAAGAAATTTTGGAAAAAGCTCTTTGACTTACTGTCTCTTTTTTAAAACGGGAATAATTCAGTTTTGGGAAGTTGTTTTAAGAGCAAGCGAATGGTTATAGACACCTTGCATTTTGTGAAAGTGCTACATAAAAGTTCAAATTCCCGCTTGTATTGCACTCCATCCAAGAGCTTTCTGATTAATAGTTAGCCCTCGACTTACGATCATTTGTTCAATGCCAGTTAAACCATCCTTCAGGTTATGACAGCCACACCTCCTCTGCAATCACCTGTTTGCAATTTGGGTGCTTAGCAACCAGCTGGCATTTATGATAGTTGCAGCAAATGACGTGAGGTGATAACTTGTTTAACGACTGCATTGCTTAGGGACTGAAATTCGGATTTCGATGGTAGACATGAGTTGAGGACTACCTGTATTTCTTTTTAATTCTGCTGCAATATATTTGTGCAGCTGTTTTCCAGAGCACATACGTTCCAATAAAGTTTGGAATTCTAATAGTCACAGGAGTTAAGTTTCAACTCAGGAAAAAAAAAACCCACAGTATTGAAAACACTTTCTTTTTGTAAAGTACATGAGGAAAAATAATCATATTTGCTCTTAAAATATTCTTCCCAATTAAAATTGCACTCTTGTTTAATACTTCCAAAGTTATGGAAGCGTTAGGGCAGAATTAATTTTCTCTCATCTGAAAAACCATTTAACAGTTAAGACTAATTTGAGATCATCTGGTTTTGACAGGCTGAGTTGAGACAGAATTTTTTCTGTCCTTTCCAGCAATATTCAACAATTCAAACAACTGCTTAACAGAGAATTTGGAAATATAGAAATTCAGGCTTAAGAAACACTTCTAGGGGGTTGCATTAACATATTAAGGCTGCAGTCCTGAAGCATCAAGAACAACATTCTGGATAGGAGAAATAAGATTTTATTTCCATTTTTTTTTCCTGAGTTGTGATCTCAGAAAGAAAAATCTGACCTACCAAAAAGGAAAAAAGGAACTTGGAAAGAGCAGAAACTATTTACTGGCTAGGCTTTAGTTTACTGATAGTTTGCAACTACTTAGTTGTTCTGCAAATTGGGGTGTTCTGTGAAGAAAGTGGGTTGTTCTGCAAAGTGGATTATTCTGTGAAGTAACTGAATTGTTTGTTGAAGGTATGGTAGCTTTTATGCTCCATAATTAGTAAGCAAAATTTCTAGATGATTGCTACAAAGTTGAACTTCTTGACTTTTTAAAAACATGAAATGCATGCTGATTTTCAAATAAATTCTTTTGGTTGATTGTATAATATTTTGTTTATAACTTTACCAACTACCTTGGACCAATTATTGGCTTTTTATCAACCATCCCTACTGGCAAATTCTCTATAAACCATTATGGAAAAGCTGGTAAGAGATTTTATAATGGCAGCTGCTTAATTTAAAAAAAAATAAACCAGAAATTACATTCAAACTTCCCCAATAGTTTATTTATGGGAGTGAGGGAAATGAGGGTGGGGTGGGACCCTTTTTAAGAAAAAGATATATTTTAGGCCTATTATGCAAAGTAAATTTTGGTTATCTAAAATAAAATAGGAATACATGAGACCTAAGTTCCTAAATTCAAACAAAGAAGACAAACATATAGAAGTAAGAATTCTTAAGAAATCTACTGGGGAAAAATAAAGAATGAAATAGTGCAAATTGAAAATTCTCCTTTTGCATTCTCCCGCCAGCCGAGGTGCAACATAATTCACCTTTTGATGGCTTAATCTTTACAAAATGTCTCACAAAATAATTTTGTTACCTATAGAAAGCCTATACATCAATATAGATTCTTTAATAAATTACCCCATCTTTAAGTGCCTTCTATTTTCATATAAATGATAATATAGATAATTAAAATAAAATGTAAAGCTTCCCCCCCACCCCCAATTGTACCCTTCTTATTGGTCAAGTTTTTAAGTACCCTGAATCTTGCGTGTCCATGTGAACGCACTTCAATATGAAAGCTTTCCTTCCCAACAAACCTCATTGAATGACTGAGATCCAGATGCAACGGTGGGATCTGAAGTTGACAGGGGGGAGAAATTATGCTCCAGGTTGGATGGGGAGGGGGAGGAGGGGCAGGAAGGAGAGATATGCATAGTTATATGAAAGTCGACGTGCTGCAAATACAGATGTACTATGATCAAAGGAAGTCCCCGATCCAACATCTGGGAAAATTAATAATAATCATAATAAAAGCATTCGAGGTTTCAGCAGAGTTGGTGGCTTTTGGATGAGATTCTGCAAAGCCACAGGCCATTCAGTTCTTGCTCCAGAGATCTGTTAGGCAGGACTTGTGACCACATCCACTTTACTCAAAGGATACGTCCTGTAGGATTAAGACACCCAGGAGATTTTGTGTGTGTGTGTGTTTTCAGCCACCAAGAAACACACTGAGCTGAGCCATTACAGGCTGGAAGGGAGGCAACGGATTGGTCATTTGTGCCTCTGGGTTCATCCTTACAAAGATGTGTGGTGAGCACACAGAACAGTTTGTGCGGTGTGGTGTTTGGGTATGTGTGTGTGTGTGTGAGAGAGAGAGATTTAATATGGCAGACTTGGTTTTTTTTCCATATAAAATGTTCTTTCTTTTTTCTTTCCGTCTATGACCAAATCAGCGTCCTTCATGGCTTCTGACACTTTGTGTTGTATGTTCAGAAAAATAATAATAATAATAATCACATCGACAGCAAGAAACGTGAAAGTAATTTCGCCCCTCCCCCCAGCCCTCCCCAAAGCTTCCAAATAAGTTAGGATTAAATTTTCTTCTAAATACTTCTCCGTTGGGATCAGAGGTGGTGGCTCGGCGAGTTTATAGCTTTTCCTTGGAAGAAACCCAGATGAAGGAATCCGACTGTTCTTCAATCACAAGTTTGGTTTGGTTATATATATCTTCTAAGGTATCTCCCAGGACAATTGCTAGAGGGAGGAAAACAGATTTTATCCCTTTTCAGAAACAACATTGGTCAGCGATTTAGCATCTATAGGTCTGAACAAAGCTTCGTTTTGAATAGGGAGGAAACCCGTAGCTTGAAAATTCATTTTTTGGGGGGGAGCTGGTCAATGAAACACTTGCAAGCAACCAACCAAGCTAAGAGAGCACAAGGACACCACACGTCAGCCCCGAGCTACAAAAATTCTCTTGCATCGGTAATGGTATTTCAGCACAATTTATTGGGATCCCAGGATGACATTTGAATTGATGTTCTGTACGGCATATCACTTATTTTTGCTGTAATGTTTGGGGTGTATTTATCTATTTCATTTAATTGTTTGTGGAGATTCTCAGTCATCCAGCTCATGTTTTTCTTTGAAGATGCTTCGCTTCTTATCCGAGAAGCTGATGAAGCTTCTCGGATGAGAAGCGAAACGTCTTCAAAGAAAAACAAGAAATTGTTGAAAAAAAAGCAGCTTTGGGACATTTTATTTAATTATTTACCCAGTCTGACTGAACACAGAGTGGATTGTTGCTTGAATGCTTGGAGAGCTGGGAACATTCAGAAGAAACACACAAAGCTAGGCTGATCATTGCCTTCTCTCAAGGGGAAAAAAAAGCAACTTGTTGATAGCTGTATTTACGATACTACAGCTAGTCCTCACTTACTGACCACTTGTTCAGTGACCGAACTTACAATGGCACTGAAAAAGGAGACCTAGGGTGGTCCTCGAAGTTACAGCCATTGCAACGCCTATGTGAACATGTGATTATGATTTGGATACTTGGCAACTGACATGCATTTATAAGGGTTGTGGTGTCTCCCATTCATGTGATTGCCATTTGCGACTTTCACAACCGTCTTCCAACAGAGTCAATGGGAAAGCCAGCAGGAAGTCGCAGGTCATGATCATGTGTTGTTGTGCCTAATAATTGCACTGCTTAGTGATGGGATTGCTGGTCCTGTCTGCGGTCAGTAAATGAGGACTACCTGTATAATTCATTTCTCGTTCCTTATCCTCAAAATGTTACCAGGAATAAATGACGTTCTTCCTTCTCCTTCATGTAAAAATAAAAAAGAAGCCTTTTCAAACGTACCTGTAAAATATTCTCCAAATTCTTGTTCTAATTTCATGGCGCGTTCATACGTTTTCTTGGCCTGTTCCTCTGTGAGGCGTTTATTCATTTCCCTGAAACACAATTTGAAAGCTCAAGTAAAAGAGAGGGAGATATTCAAGCAACATTTCATTTGCTATTGGCAGAAATAAACATAAAGCGATAAATATCAATCCCAAATGGCCGTAGATGAAAAAAAAATAATGCTGTAGTTTCTGAAGATATTTCATCAGAAGCATCATTGAGGAAAATATGGCTTATCCTGTTGGGGCCTCTAGAAATTATTATTATTGGCAAGTGGAAAACATTGTCCAGACATTTTCTGCCTATATTGTTGAATGGTTAAATTGTCAGACTAATAACAAGAAAGACCCAAGTTCTTTTATTTATATATACAATTATTTTTTTATAGGGTTAGGGTTTTTTTAAAAATAATATTCTTAATATTTAGCAAACAGCATGTTGTCTGGGTTCATGTATTTAAAAAAACAATGAGTAATAATTAATTTTGTTAGTATCATAATCAATATGCTAGTTAATTGCGCAATAGTCTTCTTCTTTCTAGTATATATTCAATGTAACATAATACATATCACGTTCCCTTCTCTCTAACTCATTTTTCTAGCCATTGATAAAAATTGTCCCATGTTCTAAAGTACAGAGTCTTCTTTCTCATTTATCTTTAATGTCCATCTCTCCATTTCCGCACAAGAAGAATCCTGATTTAAGTCATGGAAGCTCACTATGTGACTGGACCAGTGACACCGTTACAGCTTGACCTACCTCACAAGGCTGTTGTACGGGAGAAAAAAAAATAGAGGGAGTAGTATGCATGCTGTCTTATCTACCTAAATCTCCTTACATATGGCCTTCTATGCTTTTAATATTTTACAAGTAGTCCTTGGCATACAACAATTCATTTAGTGACTGTTCAAAGTTACAACGGCGCTGACTTATGACCAGTTTTCACATGACCGTTGCAGCATCCCCATTGGTCACATGAGCAAAATTCAGCCACTTGGCAACTGACTCCTATTTATGACGCTTGCAGCATCCCGGTGTGTGTGTGTGTGTGTGTGTGTGTGTGTGTGTGTGGTGTGATTCCATTTTTGTGACCATTGGTGACAAGCAAAGTCGATGGGGAAGCCAGATTCACTTAACCGCTGCTGTGTTACTTAACAAGTGCAGTGATTCACTTAATAACCGAGGCAAGAATGGTTGTAAAAGGAGGCAAAACTCACTTCACAGCTGTCTTGCACAGCAACAGAAATTTACGGGCGTAAGATGACTAGCTACATATTACGCTGCCCAGAGTCACTTTATGAAAGAGGCGGGAGATTCTTAAATATGACGCATAAATAAATAATAGGAAAGTGGGATGCAACACTAACAAAACTAATCGGATAAAATGCTAGATTTTTTTCCGGGGATAAGATCTCTTTTCTCTCCAACCCTCCTTTTCCTCACAGCGCCCAGGGAAAATATTCCTCAGAGCTTCATTTGTCCAAGGCTGTTTTCTACAATCTATTTCCAGTGAATAAATATGCTCAGCCCAAAAGCATGAAGAAAAACCTGTGTTTTTCTGCCACTGAGCGTGTGTGAAGTAGCTTCTGCTTTGCCAGGGAGAATCACTGCATCTTACCCATTATCTGAAATGGTTGTGTGTGGTTTCTGGGTCATGGGACATGGCATCCCTTCGAGGCATTGGTTAATTTTAGAAACTCGGTGTAAACAAACAAATAAATCCAATAAAAAACTCTGAAGCAGGCAGGCCCAGAGTCTGCAGAAAAATCTCCGTGTGTTGCTTGGAGGAAATTGCAGCTAGTCCCTGACTTATGACCGTTCGTTTAACAATGGTTCAAAGTTACAATGGCCTCAGAAACAACAGCTTGAAGTTAGGACTGTTGTTGGATTTTTAAAAGCTGCAGTGTCTTCTGGTAACGTGATCGAGGATCTGTGATTTTTTTTCCCAGCCAGCTTCCCACAAGCAAAGTCGTTTCGCCGGGACCTAAAAACTTGGCTATTTGACTTAGCCGGCCTGGACTGAGGGGTTTTAAGGTTTTAAATTTTAAATTTTAAACTGTTTTGGGGCTATTAATTTAATTTTATTTTAATTTGTACATTGCACTGTTTTAATTTGCCCTGTAAACTGCCCTGAGTCCTTCGGGAAAAGGGCGGTATATAATTCAAAACAAACAAACAAACAAATAAATAAATAAACTGAGGAATTCAAATTTGCTTAATAGCCTTGTGATTCACTTAATGACCACACGACTCGCTTAATCACCATGGTAAAAATGGTCGCAAAATCAGGTTCCATCACGTGGTGACTCACTTAACAACCGCACCACTGAAGACTAACGTTCCAGTGCTAATTGTGGTCGTACGTGCATTGTGATGCATAAAGGTTGGGTTGAGGAGATCACGCCAGTTCCCACATGCTACTTGACCTAACTCTGTTGCTTGCTGAACTATCCACGAACGTGGATGAAACACAGCGAAAGAAAAAGCAGCAAAACCAGAACTGTGGGGGAGGGATCTCCATTTCAGATCATTGCTGTGATGTTTTTCTATGCAAGACAGAATCGAGCTATTACACAATCTAAGGATTCACATAGAACAGCTTTACTTTGGCTCCGCTACTTCAGTTATTACTAAGAGCAGGGTGGGAAAGAATGTCTGAATATGCGAGTAACATCTTGAATGAAAAAAAACCTATCACGATAAGCTAGGTGAGAAGCCCATCAAATGTCATCCTAGAATCAACACTTCCACACCCAGGAAAAGCTGCCCTACGAAACCGTCTCTCTGTACTCCATTTTCTCTGTAGCTGCCCCTATAGCAGTGATGGCAAACCTTTTAGAGACCAAGTGCCCAGACTGCAACCCAAAACCCACTTATTTATTGCAAAGTGCCAACACGGCCATTTAATCTGAATACTAAGGTTTTAGTTTAGAAAAAACAACTCATACATTAACTTCTTTTGTCTTAAAAGAAAAACACAATAACAAAGCTTTCAATGATACGAACAACTTTTTACTGAAAGGTAAAAGTTTGCCATTTGGCATGCTTTTGAACAATTAATGTGATTTTTGCTGTTGTATGCATGCTGATCATTTGTCTAACCTTGGCTCATACTTTGTAAGTTTGAGAGCAACACATGCAGCACTCAGGTCATCTGTTAGTCTGTTTCTGATGTCAGATTTGATATAATTCAAAGCTGAAAACAGCTCACTCGCTCCGGAGGCTTGTTTTGGCTACGAAGGGAAATGGTTTTTTCCTGCAAAAACCTAGCCAAAGAGCGAGGCATGCGGGCCCACAGAAAGGGCTCCGAGTGCCCCCTCTGGCCCGCGTGCCATAGGTTCGCCACCACCGCCCTATAGGGCAAAAGGTTTTTCAGTGTTATTATTACCAGAAACTATTTTGTTTGCTTCCCTTTATGGAGAGGGAAGCTTTTCACAAGGTCACAACACCAATTCCTTCTGCCTCCATGTTCCTCAGATAAACACACAATGAATAAATGAAACATCCCTACAGAGTCCTTTGTGTTCTCTGGGCTTGATTGTTTTCTTGCAGATGTTTCATTACCCAGCTAGGTACTTCTTCAGTGCAGCACTCATGATGCTAACTAGTTGGGTAATGAAACACCTGCAAGAAAAAAAAGCTAAACTCAGAGAGAACTAATTACCCAGAATTCAACACTGAGCTAGAAATATTCTGTACTATTGCTACATTATAAGGGACGCGGTGGCTCAGTGGGTTGGGACGCTGAGCTTATCGATCAGAAGGTCAGCAGTTTGGCGGGTCGAATCCTGAGTGCCGCGTAGCAGAGTGAGCGCCTGTTACGCATCCCAGCTTCTGCCAACCTAGCAGTTCGAAAGCACATAAAAATGCAAGTAGAAAAACAGGGACCACTACGGTGGGAAGGTAACAGCGCTCCGTGCGCCTTTGGCGTCTAGTCATGCCGGCCACATGACCACGGAGACGTCCTCGGACAAGTGCTCTTCGGCTTTGAAACGGAGATGAGCACCGGCCCCTAGAGTTGGAAACGACTAGCACGCATGTGCGGGGGAACCTTTACCTTTATTGCTACATTGCTAGCCCTTTTCTGGGTTCCTGAGGAGTTTGAACACCAGAATTTATCCTCTGCTTCCACACTCATGCATACTGTATGAATGCAATACAGAAATACAAATCCTCGCAAGAGGAGACCTGAGTCCTGGAAAGTGTGGGAAGAATTTATAAATGTTAGAACTGTGTTAGAATTATTGTAGAGGGATAGGGAATCATATGGTAACTATACCCAGGTCTCCAAAAAAAGGTTAACTGTCTCCAAAATCCTCTAAACTCTCAGAAAACACAAGTATTAATTAAACACTTATTTCATATGATGCCAGCCAACACCCAAAGCTCGATACATGAAATGTGAACATAATTATAACGCTCACAGTTCAAACAAAGAGACCCAATTCACATCGCTTGATTTGATCAACCTCTTCTCTGGGGTCAACATGTGCACGTGGCCAAGCCTCTCAAATATCACCCTAGAACAGGGGTAGGCAACCTTGGCTCTTTTATGACTTGTGGACTTCAACTCCCAGAATTCCTGAGCCAGCATGGCTCAGCTTGGAAACCTCTCCCTTTCCCCTCAGCACGGCTGGCTCAGGAATTCTGGGAGTTGAAGGCCACAAGTCATGAAGGGCCATGGTTCCCCCATGCTGGCTGAGGAATTCTGGGAGTTGAAGTCCACAAGTCATGAAGGGGCCAAAGTTATCCTCATGCTGGCTGAGAAATTCTGGGAGTTGAAGTCCATGAGTCATGAAGGGGCCATGGTTCCCCCATGCTGGCTCAGGAATTCTGGGAGGTGAAGTCCACAAGTCATAAATGGGCCATAGTTCCCCCATGCTAGCTGAGGAATTCTGGGAGTTGAAGTCCATAAGTCATGAAGGGGCCAAAGTTATCCCCATGCTGGCTGAAGAATTCTGGGAGTTGAAGTTCATGAGTCATGAAGGGGCCATGGTTCCCCCATGCTGGCTGAGGAATTCTGGGAGTTGAAGTCCATAAGTCATGAAGGGGCCAAAGTTATCCCCATGCTGGCTCAGGAATTCTGGGAGTTGAAGTCCACGAGTCATAAAAGAGCCAAGGTTGCCTACCCTTGCCCTAGAAGCAGCACGGACACACTTTTATACCCAGGCAAGCTCCCCTATAAAACAATCTCTCTATACCCCACTTGCTCTGTAACTGCCCTCATAGGCAGATCTCTTTGCTTTGGGAAATAAATAATTCTTCTTTCCTCACAGCTGTCTGGCTTTCATTTTTATTCTTGCGCAACCCCAGCTCGGGAGGGAACCCCAAGTGGTTCTTCTGGCAAAAGTCCCACCACGTGGTTACAGAAAGGAGATTGGAGAAGACAGTACTCACATCAAAGGCTCCCACGATCTAGGTTTAATGAAGATTGCAATAGGGTAGAGTTGGGCAACTTGAAGTCGTTTAATTGCATTTCCCGATACATCAAGGATACAGTGCTTGCCCTAGTGACAGGACAGGAGGAAAGGTTTACATTTGAGGTGAGGGTGGGATTTAGAGGAAGAAAAAAAAACTCACAAGGGTGGACCAGAATAACAGAGTTGGAAGGGAGCTTGGAGGTCTTCTAGTCCAACCCCCTGCACAGGGAGAAAACCCTATACCAGTGATGGCGAACCTTGTAGAGACCGAGTGCCCAAACTGCAACCCAAAACCCACTTATGTATTGTTGGGTGCCGGGTGGGCGTGGCCCATTGGGTGGGCGTGGCTGCGGTGGTAACGGCAGACTGGGTGGGACTAAAAAGTTCAATCAATCAATTCCAACTTTGTGAGATCTTTTTTTTTCCCCATGAGAAATTGAAATTGATTGATTGAACCTTTTTTTTTTGCACACGGTGGTGGAGGCCTAAAGCGAAAAAGTTTTATAAAACCCAGGTGAAGGCCTAGGACTGGGGCGATGGTGCCCGTGCCCACAGAGAAGGCTCTACGTGCCACCTGTGGCACGCATGCCATAGGTACGCCACCATGGCCCTACACCATTTCAGACAAATGGTTGTCCAATTTCTTATTAAAAACCTCCAGTGTTGGAGCACCCACAACTTCTGAAGGCAAGCCGTTCCAGTGATTAATTGTTCTGTCGGGAAATTTCTCCTTAATTCTAGGTTGCTTCTCTCCTTGATTAGTTTCCATCCGTTGCTTCTTGTCCTGCCTTCAGGTGCTTTGGAGAATAGCTTGACTCCCTCTTCTTTGGGGCAGCCCCTGAGATATTGGAACACTGCTATCATGTCATCCCTAGACCTTCTTTTCGTTAAACTAGACATACCCAATTCCAGCAACCGTTCCCTATATGTTTTAGCCTCCAGTCCCCCAGTCATCTTTGTTGCTCTTCGTTGCACTCTTTCTAGAGCAGGGGTCTTCAAACTTGGCCCTTTTATGATTTGTGGACTTCAGCTCCCAGAATTCCTCAGCCAGGCACACTGGCTGAGGAATTCTGGGAGTTGAAGTCCACAAGTCATAAAAGGGCCAAGTTTCAAAACCCCTGTTCTAGAGTCTTTCTAGAATCTCAGCCTAATGATTATCCTATCTTTTGTTGAAAACCTCCAGCGATGGAGCACCCACAACTGTGAAAGGCAAACTATTCCACTGAATAATTGTTCTGTCAGAAAATGTCTCCCCACTAACTTTCTAACATGAAGACACTTTCCAAAGACACACCAGCCCTCTTTCCAAATGTTGCTTGTGATATCTTCTTATCAGTTCTATGCTTTCCCTAGTTGCTTATTCTTTCGAGCTAAGATAACTGGCAGTTACGGGCTGATGTTTTCTTTCGTTACTGAATGGAGAGACTTTCACATATCCTGGGAAACATTTATGCAACGAAAGGTAATTTGCCCCCTTTGTAATTAAGACAAGTGCAGCCGAACCCAGTCCCTAGAATTTTATTTAATTTTTCTTCTCCTTTGTGGGAATTTCTTTTTGAATAAGAATGGTTGGGGGGGGAATAGAAGAAATGTTTGGCCCTATGTTAGTAACACCCAAGAAGACTGCTGTGGAATACAATGTGTTATTTGCACCGTTCCAGGTAGTCCTCGATTTACGATTCGTTTAGCAACTGTTCAAGGTTACTATGGCACTGGAAAAAGGGACTTACAACTGGTCCTCACACATGATCACCGCAGTATCCCCATACAGCAGGGGTCCACAACCCCCGGTCCATGGACCAGTACCAGGCCGCAGCATGTCAGCAACCGGTCCGCACAAACAAGAAAAGCCCCATCTGCGGGATGCAGGCAGCAGACAAAACCACACCCCTTCTGGTCCGCGGAAGAACCTCTCTCCACGGAACCGGTCCCTGGTGCCCAAAAAGGTTGGGGACCTCTGCCATACAGTATCCCCATGGTCATGTGATCAAAATTGCTAGGCCTCAAACATGGGACAAATCTTATTTCCTGTTTCAGCCTAACCCAAGGCCATCCACAGGCACTGGTCACAGTAGTGACAGCTCATATTTGTGTAAATTTTTTGGGGATTGCAGTATATATATATACTGCTCAAAAAAAAAGGGAACACTTAAACAACACAATGTACTGTATTTAATAGTAGGATGTCTTATTTTCTGTTCCCTTTATTTTTTTTGAGCAGTATATATATATATATATATATATATATAGATAGATAGATAGATAGATAGATAGATAGATAGATAGATAGATAGATAGATAGATAGATAGATAGATAGATAGGGACGCGGTGGCTCAGTGGGTTAGGACGCTGAGCTTGTCGATCAGAAGATCGGCAGTTTGGCGGGCCGAATCCCGAATGCCGCGTAACAGAGTGAGCGCCTGTTACTCGTCCCAGCTTCTGCCCACCTAGCAGTTCGAAAGCACATAAAAATGCAAGTGGAAAAATAGGGACCACTACGGTGGGAAGGTAACAGCGTTCCGTGCGCCTTTGGCGTCTAGTCATGCCGGCCACATGACCACGGAGACGTCCTCGGACAAGCGCTGGCTCTTCGGCTTTGAAACAGAGATGAGCACCGGCCCCTAGAGTCGGAAACGTCTAGCACACACGTGCGGGGGAACCTTTACCTTATATAGATAGATATGATGGTTACAACACCCTGGAATCATGGGATTGCCACTTGTGATCTTCCCATCCAGCTTCTAACAAGCAAAACCAATAGGAGAAGCCAGATTCGCTTAATAACTGTGTGACTCACTTAATAGCCACAGTGATTTTACTTAACAACCGTGGCCAAAAGAGGTATACAATTGGGCAGGACTCCCCTCCCAGCCCCCATGCTTAGCAACAATAATTCTGATTCCAGTTGTAAGTCGACAAACTGTCTGCATACGGGATTCATGTTACAATTAGGAATGAATCTGTATTACGATCATTCATCATTCGGCTAGGAATTATACCGACAGAAATCATCTACTTTTCTAGGCAAGTTGGTTCTGGGCTTTCCCCAAATTAAAGAGATCCAGACCTAGAACTGCATTTAATATAATTCAATATGATAATAGTACATTCTGCATTTGTACCATCTGGGTCATTTACCCTTTCGGCTACAAATCGCACGGACTGCACGCTTGTCCCGTAGAGATTATCGTTATACTGGCCGGCTTCGATGAATTTGTGCTCTTGAATGTCTTTTTCCATTTGTTCTCTGGAGATGACAAAGTGGTAGTCTCTACCATCCACTTCATAATCGCGCCTCGGTCGGGTGGTATCTTGGGGGGGGGAGGGGAACAAAAAAAATGAGAGAGTTTT